>NW_026619445.1:0-8283 GCF_000801105.2 Raphanus sativus | reverse complement strand
AATAGAATGGAATCGGAGCTTTTCTTAAAACTTAAGTCTCAGTTGGTTCCATGTACCTTAGCAGTTCATGTCCTTTTTGGCCAAAGTATTCATTCATTAACTTCAAACAAGCTGATCCATAACCATAGAACAGACTTGGTACGAGACAGCCAATATTATGATAATGCATGTTATATCATTCTGGTTCAATTCCTGGTATTTATTAGGACTATTAAGTCTGATAAAACTTGGAGTTCTAAAACTTGTTCTTCTGAGATTCTTGTTGCTTGATTAGATTTTAGGATGACAACTGACTTCTTAATTGAAATACTAACTAGAACCAATCATTATTGTTTTCATAACTTGTTCAACGAGAGATAATGGGATGAATGAAAAATCAACAACTTCCTTGAAAAATCCTCCACCGATATGTAAAAAATATTTGGTCTTTATATCGAAGGGAAAAATGATTTGATCACATATGAATTTGTCTATCATGCAGGAGGGGAAAAAGGAGGTTGGTTTCCTCGATGAGGCCATCTCCCATTCTAATATTCACACATGATAAGTCACTGCTTGGAAGGTTAGTTGAACCAAAACTGATTCAAGATACATAGAACACAACTGTGGTTGATGATATGCCTTACTTTGTCTGACCAAATGTATATCGTTAAATGCTTAGAGCATAGTTAAATACACGAATTTAGAAGAAAAGAAAATTGATAAGTAAACCATCAATTACTCAATGAAATCACTTTTTAAGAAATGTAAAAACACACAAATATATGATAAATGTTAAAAATAATAATATAAACATGTAAAAATCACCATTTCCCAAGTATGATTATATATGCCAATTAGTTGTTCTATCGATATTTGTAGGTCCATGACCTAGAATCTCAACTTAGGAATTTAATCGAGAGAGTCGAAGAACTTTGCGATGGACCACGTAGAGACAACACTCACTTAAGAAAATAATACTGTATCTTATGGTGCAAGTCACTATGCAAGCTTCAATCGTTGTAAACTTTAACTTGTTAGTGGATAAATTTATAGACAACAAAATTCATGTTCTTATATATGTATATAATTAAAAGAAAGAGGAGGATACTATGCATATTGTAGTCTCATATCATCATTTTATTGTGTTCTTATCCGAATCTCCATGTCACTTTCTTTTAGCGTCGTGGCCTCCTACCTCTATTATATATCTACCCACCAAGAGTTAACATATCCTTAAACAATCGAAAATAGCGACAGATTAGTGATATGAAATGTTTGGCTACGAAACAATGCCAAATTATAATGGTTTTGGACATGTTGAGTACATTTTCCAACGGGTCAATTTAGCAATAATTTTAGATAGAAAATAGATTCTTTAGAGCCATTTGTAGTTTTTATAGGTCAATCCATGTAATGTATATAGTAATTAAAACATATCTAGAAAGTTGATAAATCTACATTGGTTGGAAATCTTGCAGTGATTATAAGATAAAACCTCCAAAAGGTTGTTTTATGTATTGTTTTGTACAAGACAAATGCTGCAAAAGAAGCCGTAGAAAAGGCATTAAGGACATGCACACAAGTATAACCTAAGAAGAGTAAAATATATGAGATTAAAATATAGTATTAAAGAAACCAAGTGACGATGAATTCATAATTCATGCTATAGAATAATCAAAAGATGCTAAAAAATAATAATCAAAGAGATGTGTTGCATATATAGTATTCTTGTATAAGATAATTTAATTCAATAGATGATTCGCTGGGATTATCAAATTAAGAAAGTAAGGAGAATAGAAAGAAGAGTATTGAGATAAGGATAGAATACAGAATATTCTAGTTATGAGAATATTTCGGTTGTGAGTATATTTTGGAGATAGACTTGTATCTAAGAAGTTAAGATTGCCTTGCTTGTATATAAGGCTCATGAAGTTGTATTGTAAAGTTATCACGTAATATACAAAAGCATTATCAGATCTTTTATGGTATCAGAGCTTCTAGGTTATGACAAAGCCTGAAGTAAAGAACACCGAAGGCAAGATGGAGGGAACGGTAAGCAAGATCGTGAAGTCTCCATACGCTTTGTCAACAAAGGACGATCCAGAGAACGTGATCACCCGAGTTGTCTTCGATGGAAGAAACTATGAAGAGTGGGTGAGAAAGGTGAGTACTGGACTCAGAGCTAAGAGAAAGCTCGGTTTCATCGATGGTACGGTGAAGTATCCAGGAGAAGGATCAGAAGAAGAAGAGGATTGGTTGACAGTGAACGCGATGGTAACGTCCTGGATCTTTAATACTATCGATCCAAAACTCAGATCTAGCATCACTCATCGTGAGAATGCTAAAGAGTTGTGGGATAGCATCAAGGCGCGTTTCTCTGCGAAGAGTGAAGTAAGGGTTCAACAATTAAAAGAACAATTGATGAACTGCAAGCAAAGAGATATGTCGCTCGAGACATACTATGGAAGGTTGCAAGTGATTTGGGAAGATCTCTCAAACTATGAGTTCAAAGCGGTGTGTAGCTGTGGAGGATGTAAATGTCAAGGATGCAGTTGTGACTTTGTGCGTCAGCTTGAGACAGCAAGGGAGAAGGAGAAGCTTCATCAGTTCTGTCTCGGTTTGGATGCATCACTGTACGGAAACGTACGAACTGCTATTGTCAATACCGATCCCCTACCGAGCATTGATCATGCTTACTCTATGGTAGCTAGGGAAGAACAGATGCGATCCTCTGATCGAGATCGAGTGAAGGAGACCAGAGGAGAGGCAGTGGCCTTCGCAGTTAACACAGGAGGGACTCAGTTGCGTGGAGACTCTCGCGGCAGAGGAAGTGTCTGCACTCATTGCAACAAAACCGGACATGATGCTGGAACGTGTTATCAGTTGCACGGGTATCCTGAATGGTGGCTTGAGAAGTATGGAAAAGGAAGGGGAAAACCCTCTCAAGGAGGCGGTGTTACGTCTTCTGCAAGGAACAAAGTAGGAAACGGGAGAGGAGCTACTGTCAATACCGTCTCTCATGTCACGTCTTCTTCAGAGGGACATGCTATGACTGGTTTGAACAAAGATCAGTGGGATAAGCTGGTTCGTTTGCTTGGAGAAAAACCAGAGGAGGCACGTTTGACCGGTAAGTCTTGTAGAGATGATTGGATAGTAGACAGTGGTGCCTCTCATCATATGACAGGAGCTGTAGAGTGTCTGTTTGACGTACATACAGTGACTCCATGTCTAGTTGGTTTGCCTAATGGAAAGCTGGTCATAGCTGATCAGGAAGGAAGTGTTGCGCTAACTGATAAAATGACACTTCACAGTGTTCTGTTTGTGAAAGAGTTGAAATGCAATCTGATCTCAGTTTCGCAGTTGATAGATGAGCTAAACTGTATTGTTCTGTTCTCAAAGACATGTTGTCTGTTGCAGGACCTCACGCTGATGACTCCGATTGGAGTGGGTAGAAGGAAAGATGGCGTCTATTTTCTTCAAGAAGTGAAGATGGTGAGCAGAGTGAAGAAAGTAGATGCTAAGGAGAAGGAGTCGTTGGAGCTGTGGCACAAGCGTCTTGGGCATGCGTCACACAAGAGAATAAGGCAATTGCCAGTAGTAGATAGTAGTGGTGTTGAGCTTTCAGTTTGTGATATTTGTTTTCGAGCAAAACAGTGTAGAAGTGAATTTCCTTTGAGTATCAATAAAAGCAACGAGATTTTTGAGCTTATTCATGTTGACTTGTGGGGACCTTACCGAACACAAAGCTTGTGTGGTTCATATTATTTTCTCACAGTGGTTGATGATTTTTCGAGAGGGGTTTGGGTCTTCCTGTTAACAGATAAGACACAAGTGCAACAAACTCTCAAAGATTTCCTAGCTATGGTTTCACGGCAGTTTAGTAAAGAGGATAAGATAATCAGATCTGACAATGGAACTGAATTCACATCGATGAGGAAGTTCTTCTCTGCTAATGGAATTGTTCATCAAACCTCTTGTGTTGGTACGCCACAACAAAATGGAAGGGTAGAGCGAAAGCATCGACACATTCTGAACATTGCGAGGGCACTTATGTTCCAAGGAAAGTTTTCTACTGAATTCTGGGGAGAGTGCGTACTTGCAGCGGCTCATTTGATTAATCGAACTCCATGCGAGATACATAAGGGTAAGACACCTTACGAGATCATATTTGGCTCTGCGCCAAGTTACGGAGAACTGAAAGTGATTGGGTGTCTAGCGTATGCACACAATCAGAAGAGAAACGGAGATAAGTTCGCAAGTCGCAGTCGTAGGTGTGTTTTTGTGGGATATCCATACGCAAAGAAAGGCTGGACTCTGTTTGATCTGGATACACGAGAAATATTTGTCTCTCGAGATGTAACGTTTGTTGAGGGAGTGTTTCCGTACTCAGACGTGTCTTCTACGGCAGAAGATATTCCATATGACGGAAATCGACTTGTTGATCTGGATGCAATTTCGTTCGATGATGAAGATGATGAAGGAGCAAGTACAGGAGCAGAACATGTTTCTGGCTCGTTAGAAACAGAGCATCATGAGAACAATCATGACCAGACTGCGATTGTGACCAACGAAGAGTCAACAAAAGAAACTACTGAGAAAGAAGATGACAACGTGATAACAGAGGATACTGCGGTGGAAGCTACTCAACCGGTTGAGCATGACAGCTCAGTTGCAGAACCGATAGCTGAAGCTCGAGCAGAAGAAACACCAGTAGTGGAGATGGGTAGAGGATTACGCGAGAAGAAACCATCCACGCGGTTGCAGGACTATGTTTTGAACACTGTTCAGCGACAAGAAGATTATGCAGGAGGAGAATACGAGTTTGAGTTTGACTCCCTTTATGGGATAGAACAATTTCTTTCTTGTGATAAATTCTCAGCAGCTCATACGGCGTTCTTGGCTGCAGTTACTGATTGTGTGGAACCAAAGTCTTTCGCTGAAGTAATGAAAGATGAAAGGTGGAGGAATGCAGCCAGTTTCGAGATCAATGCACTTGAAGAGAGTGGAACATGGACTGTGGAGCATCTTCCTCCCGGTAAGCATGCGATAGGTTGCAAATGGATTTTCAAAATCAAGTTCAATGCGGACGGCACAATTGAGAGATTCAAGGCTCGTCTAGTGGCGCTTGGGAACAAACAGGTGGAGGGTATTGATTATTTTGAAACCTTTGCTCCCGTAGTGAAGATGACAACGGTACGGACGTTCTTAAGGCTTGCGTGTGGACGAGGGTGGGATTTTCACCAAATGGACGTTCATAACGCGTTCTTACACGGAGACCTTGACGAGGAGGTTTTCATGAAGCTTCCGCCTGGCTTTCATGCGCCGGAAAAGGGTATGGTGTGCAGGTTACGAAAATCGTTGTATGGATTAAAGCAATCTCCACGTTGTTGGTTTTCGAAGTTTGCAAAGGCTCTGCTTGAATACGGATTTGTTCAGTGTGGTGCTGATCATTCGTTGTTCTCTCTCATTACTGCAAAGAAAGAACTTCATCTTCTAATATATGTGGATGATCTAGTTCTCACCGGCAGCTCGCATGAAGCAATACAAGATTTCAAGACTTACTTGAGTAATTGTTTTCACATGAAGGATCTTGGAAAACTTAAGTACTTCTTGGGGATAGAAGTGGCACGCAGCCAGGAGGGGTTGTTTTTGTCACAGAGGAAATATGCACTGGATATTCTGGCTGATGTAGGACTTCTCGGAGGACGTCCTGTTGAGTTTCCTATTGAGCAGAATCATCAGCTGGGTAAGTCTACAGCTCCGTTGTTAAGCAATCCACAGAAGTATAGGCGTTTGGTGGGAAGATTGATTTATTTGACAGCAACACGACCTGATCTCGCCTATGCAGTTCATACTCTGTCTCAGTTCATGCAGCAACCAACTCTTGATCATTGGGATGCTGGACTTCGCGTCGTTAGATATTTAAAAGGGTCACCGGGACAAGGTATCTTGCTCAAGTCTGATCGTGACTTTCAGCTTACCGCATGGACAGATTCAGATTGGGCGGGGTGTCCACTGACTAGAAGGTCAGTAAGCGGATGGCTGGTTCAGTTGGGAGACTCACCTATATCTTGGCGTTCAAGGAAGCAAGATGTTGTCTCTCGCTCCTCTGCTGAAGCAGAATACCGGGCAATGGTGGAAGCGTTATGTGAGTTGAAGTGGATCAAGAATGTTCTTCATACAATGGGTGTTGGACATCGAGCACCGATGAACTTATATTGTGATAGTCGATCAGCTTTGCATATTGCTGCAAATCCCGTATTCCACGAACGCACCAAGCATGTTGAGTTAGATTGCCACTTCATACGAGATGATATACAGAGAGGAGTAGTGAAGACGAAGCATGTGTCTACATTGAATCAGCTGGCAGACATCTTTACGAAAGCTCTTGGCGGGAAGGTTTTTCAGTCGTTTCTGTTCAAGTTGGGCATTCGAAATCTACATGCTCCAACTTGAGGAGGGGTATTGAGATAAGGATAGAATACAGAATATTCTAGTTATGAGAATATTTCGGTTGTGAGTATATTTTGGAGATAGACTTGTATCTAAGAAGTTAAGATTGCCTTGCTTGTATATAAGGCTCATGAAGTTGTATTGTAAAGTTATCACGTAATATACAAAAGCATTATCAGATCTTTTAAAGAGGACATGGCTGAAAAGAAAAACGAGAAGCGAACAACATCAAAGTCTATATGCATTTCTATTAACAGTGTTAACCAAAAGTTTGAAACAAGAAAAAGTGGCAGACAAAAGAGTGAACCAAAGTTGACGATTCGAATCTGCAAGCGTGAACATGAAACTGATGTCTCGTCATTTATTCCATACACTTAACTGTTTCTGTTGTTGTTGTTGAGAGATGTTATAATCTTTTGCTTTTTAATATTTTGGATCAGTCATTAATTAACAATATACTGTATGTGACTATGTCATATTGTAAATCACAGTAAAAACTAAAAAGTAGGCCGTACGTATCCAGCAAAGCAGAAACCTTAATCTCAAGTCAAGTGTTATTTTCTTACAACTTTTTCAATAACTTTATACAACGGCGTAAGATACACATACATGTATAAATACAATCCTCAAATTTTACATTTTCTAAAAGAGACATTAATAGCTGAGTTTAAAAATACACAATTTTTTTGAGCTATACCACCATTTAAGGGTGTTAAGATGAGTTAGCTTGTTCAACTCAACTTAGTTTATAATGAGCTTAGATTATTCATGAGTTAACTTAATTCGATTTCTTTTTAATATAATTTTTTATATATTAAACAAGTTAGCTCGTAATTTATTAAAAATAAATATAATAAATAACATAATATGAAATCTTAAAATATTAAAATAGATCTTAGAACATAATTAAATTTAGTTATTAAATATAACTTCAAAATGTGAAAATGAAATATCTAAATTTGAGATCAATCATTTTGTGGAATAAATGATAACCTAATATTTGTTTATATAAGAAGATTTGAATAATTTTTAAACATGATAATGTGTAATTTTAACGAAAGTTTTGAATAATTTTCTTTAAAAGATAATCTATATATTACTTATATTGATCTTATAAAGTTTTTTATAACCGTAGTGTGTGATTCTATAGATTTTCTAGGTCTAAAGACTAATTACCACGAGGCCTGCAAAATCTGCGTTTTTTCACCACTTAATGCGTTCCGTGTGGCCAAAGAGAATCGAGCCGATGACGGTACTCACAGTTGTGAACCTTTTACCACTATGTCAAGACTACTTGATTATTTTATAAAGTTAAAATGAAAAAAAAAATATTTCATATATATACTACAACTATAAAAAGATGAAACTTGTCAACTAACTCATGTTTATTAAAGTCCACTCATATAATTCACTATCTAAATCAAGTTTGATTAGTAAACTAGTGAATGATATGTTTTTGCAATTTATTTGGGAAGATTTTTCATCTTAAAGGAAAGTTTCAGCAACTGTGAAATCATATACGTTTTTCCAAACTCAAAATATAAAAGTAGATAATTTAGTATGCAGTGCGAAGATTCCATTATTTTTACGTCATTTATATGGTTTTAGTGTTTATAATTTAGTTTGCAAAATCTTAATTAAGTCTATTTTATGTTGTTGACAGAAAAATGAATTTATAAAATATATTTAGTGTTTATGAGAAATCGAATCGAATTGAATTAGTTCATGAGTTTTGACTCATTTTGACTAGGGGTGGGCATTTCGGTTATTTTATCGGTTCGGTTTGGTTAATTAGGTTCTAGAAAATTTCAAGTTGAAGTAAATCATATTTAGTTTGGTTTGAATTGG
>NW_026619444.1:0-8290 GCF_000801105.2 Raphanus sativus | reverse complement strand
CCAATGAGAATTTTTTAGACCAATATGACTGAAACTGACATGTGTATTGGAGTTTCTAAAATCAATATGGTTGAGAATAATCATAGAAAATTATGGTTTTGATGGTACAAACAATATCATATAATGATATGTATAATTGCTAAAAGCAAAAATATGTTTTGGAAAATTAATTCAAAATATATACAAGTTAGATTTATAAATCAACTTGAGAGAACTATGAAAATAGTTGTATCTAAAATGTGATTTTCTGAAAATGAAATACATTTTAAAGAAAATTGTAACAATTTTTTGAAATTGTTTTTATTATTCATTTAAATCTAAAGGAGTTGTAGATTAACTTTCTAAACTCTTAAGAGATGTTAAATGTAAATATGCATGTTTTTGAACTATCTCAAGAAATGTGGGGGAAGCTTTGCTTACCATATAAAGTCATTGGCAAGAGGCCAAACGAACTTAATGATAGTTATCAAAATATGATTTTTTTTAGAAAAAAAAACTAGTGTCATACACTAAGTTTGTTGTGTATAATGATTAATTGTATCTTGAAAAAAGATGACAAAAATCATTAGACAATTGATCTAGACTAATCTCAAGAGATTATGTTCAATGTGATGACAACCTAGGATCCTGTTAATAAAGGTGTGTCATGAGATCAAATTGTAATATCATCAAGAGGAATAGGTTTAGCCTATGAACTAAGATGAGGTTTGGCGGTAACTCTACTTATCAGATTGGAGATCCCAAGAAATAGGTTCAAGGAGACAACTAAGTCAAACTAAATCTGCCCAAAGCACTGTAAGACTTCGGTCTATACCCAGTTCCTAGGATGATTAAACAGTGCTACATGTAAGGAATAGAGGATAAGCATTTGTTTTTAATGATTTGTGCCAATTGTTTTGAGATATGAATGGAGTAGTACATGATACTCCTCTAAACAAAACTAATGGCAAATCACCTTGTGGGTGTGAAATGGGGCCGTTTCTAGGAGAATAAAATGGCTATATTCTCTAAAGTTCACTCATGATTACCAGGAATGTTCACGGCCAAAATGAACACAATAGAGAAATTGGTTTTGTGAGAGAATGAAACTGTGTTTTAGCTATTGTCTAGGTTTACACCAAAGCCCGGGAGGTTCAAGACATCATGGCCACCTCCTGGCCGAGTAAATCCGATAGCTATTAACAATGACTGGTTCAAGGCTGAAAAATTGCTACCAACTCATCATTCAGTGAATTTCTCGTTTGTACTCTCAAAAGTCCTTAGTTGAGTCTTGTTGAGTCTTGTCGAGTGTTGTTTAGGAAGTCAAGTCTGTCGAGTCGTCTAGTGTCTAGATGCATTTCTATTCATGTGGGGGATTGTTGGAACTATTTTTTTAGCAATGTATTTATATGCTAAAAATAGATTTAGTGTGAATGAGAAATGGAGGTCTAATGTGTGTGATTTGAGAAACTTGTATAAAGTTACAAATATACACATTAGATATTTGGATTTGGGTTTTGATTTGTTAGTTGGACTTCATGTTCATTAACTTAATCTTATAAACCAAATATATGTGATCTTTTATATTGATAAAATATAAAAAAGAAATCCATTTAAAGTATATTATTTTGTTTGAATGAGTCAAATAATAATAATTATACTCTTTAATTTTTTGGTCAAAATGTGAAATGAATTCACATAATAATGACAAGAAATAAAGACTCCATTAGTGCACCATGGGAGGTTTCACTTTATGTTGAAAATGAAACTTGTGCTTCTCATTATTTTCTATATAAAGTCTCATGGCAATGTAGAAAAAGAGACATATCAAATACCAAAAGAAAAACCACATTCTCTTATATTGAATAGTCATGTTAGTATTTTTTTATTTTTGTGTCTGAGAGTACAACACAAAACTAGTTTCGCCAGGCTTCTGATAGAGTGACGCAAATTCAGAAGATTGTTTGCAGTTGTATCCTGGGACTCATTACGTTATCGAACCGTCGCACTACGGGACGTATTTTGAGTTAAGGAAAGAGATAATATCTCGCCTCTGCAGTTATATCATTTTTTTCTTACTCTTTGGTATAGTTTTATCATTTTTATTCTTTACAATATTCAGTAATCCGTAGTTTATAAAATACGGTTCTATCATAGTTATCAACCCCCATATGCTTATAGCTAGGGATAGTTATTTCCGATACGATTTTGGTTGGATATTTCGGTATAGAAATATATAATTTTTTGGATATTTAGATTTTGAAAAATCAAAATTTTCATTGTTCAATTTTTTTGTATTTAAAATATATCTCTAACTAAACTGATTTTCTAATATTGAGAGAGATCAAGAATTAAGAATTGTAACTATTTCTTAGATTTATAAACCCAAATCAAATCAATCCATTTTTCATTTATATAAACCAAAAATGCTTTTGAAAATTTGTCGATCCTCAAACTTTTAGTATCCTAATTTTGTGTAATTCACAAGAAATATGTGATTTGGAAAAAACCTCAAAGAAAATATTTATCCATTTTTAATAGATTGAAGATAAAAGTTTTAAAATAGAAAGATACTGATTTTGTTGTTGTTTAAAAATTTAGATGCACTTTTGTTTATGCACTAAACAAGAGTTTGACTTACATTTTAAGTAAGTACTATATCATTTTATCCGTAATTATATATATCTGATCTTCAGTCATGTGTGATATCGATATAAATATTTTTAATAAAATAAGAGAAGTAAACTATAAATATATGCTTAATTATCTTTAAATATCTATTCGAGTTTGGATATTACCGTTTGGATTTGGACATCCAATCTTTCTTAATTCAATATCAGTTAGGATATTTTGTTACTTCGGTTCAGAATTTGATTCAAGTTTTCCGGGGTCGGGTTCAAAAAAACCTTCAGAATACTTTTTTAGTTGTGCAAATCAAATAGAATGATGACTTTGGGTTATACCAAGTCTGAAACCAAATGGATTTTTTTTGTCCCATAAATCTCCACTGCTATATGTATCGTAATATATTAGATTTATGTTTTCATTGCTGCATCTAGGTCTCCTGATTCGGGGTATTTATCACATGTTAGATAAAACTAGTTAGATAAAACTAGTTGATCACAATAATAAATAGAAATCTATGTCTCCTGATTACACAAATCTATAGAATTGGGTAGGTTTAAATTCGGGGTATTTATCATTTTGCAAGTCTGTGTTACCACTTGACGGTAGTTGTGTGGTTATTTGGTGTATATCTTACAAACTAGTAAAATATATAAACCATTAGTCTCATCAAATTAGTACTAATATAATACTAAAATATAACTGTTTATGGTAAAAAAAACAAGTTTTGTAAATCACCACCTACTTGGTTAAGCTTTGTTTTATATACATCTATTTTTGAAATCATAATTCAATTGCAAAACCTACCACAAAAAAATAATCAATGATTTGATGAACTCAAAAACATTTTTTTCTTTTCGGTGATATAGTACACATTTTTAAAACGGGTACTTTTTAACCTAAGCTATTGATAATAATAAAATTGATTTGTTTCCTCAGGCACATTTGAAGGTTATAAAAGAAAGAAGGATGAAGCTGGAAGTGAATAGATTTCAATGGCACACGACTTTAACAGAGCCTTATGGCCCCACAGATAGAGACAAAAGGGGAAGGGTCGAAGGGATACAATTGCATGTTCATTTAGACACAAAAGATCTGCAGTTGTTTGCCAAAAAAAAAAAGATCTCCAGTTCTGTTTTTTTTTAAAGATCTCCAGCTCTGTTGATAAAAAGAAAAATGTCCATTAAATTTGGAGACAGAACAAATATCTGGAAATTTTTCACTATCTATGATCTGTTCTATCTTATATAAATATTTAATTTCTTGATTTGCTTCGATCCATAAAATTTCAAATATTCAGAAATTCGAATATCCGTAAATATTTCAATTATTTACGAATTATCCGATCCGCTTCATAAAAAATATATTTTAATAATTTTCAATAATATTAGTAATCAAATAAATATATCATCAAAATATTACAACATATCAGCAGTATATAAGATCTCCAACAATCCAAAACCAATCAACTTGGAAAGATCACTAAAAAAGATCATACTTACTTTTCCACTGATAATATGTGTATATATAATAACTTATGTAAGCATAACTATGTTACACATCATTAAAAAGGATCATACTTACTTTGTTTCTAATGGATATCAATATATTCTGAAACAAATTAAAATTTATGGATATTTTATCCAGTTTTAATCTCCGGCAGTGATGAATTTACTTAATTTTAATAACTTGAAAACCGACTGACTTATAAAAATAGGTTTTTTCCGAAAGTTTTTTTTCAATAAATTATCAAAAGTTACATCTAGTAATCATATGTTACAATGCAACTAATGAATGATTTAACATATAATAAACTCATACATATATTATAGAAAAGACAGATTCCTGGGATTAAGGTGTGGTTAAAATGAAATGAATCCAGTGTTATTGTGCAACACCCTAATCCATCGTAGATATTGTCGACATTTTCATCTATACATTCGATTCTTTCATTCTTTAGTAAATTACACCTACGAAAAAAGAAGAAGAAGAAAAATCATCTTAATCATTATTGCTTCTTTCATTTCCTTCGTTCGTTGTCCTTGATTGAGTTTACGTATTTGATATGATTATAATTATTATTATTTTAGTAGATTATGACAACGATCATAACCAAATTTCAAAGTTATGAACAAGGATTTACTTTACAAATACATTCTATACATTTTAAAAATATATATAAATAGAGAAAATGAATCTTAATTTAAATGCTCAAGAAAAAGTAAAGTTATAATAGGAGTTAATAGGACAAAATATATATTAATAAATGGAATGTGGACATAAATATAATATTTTATTTGAATCAAAGTATATGAAAAAATATAAAAAGGAAATAGTGATGGGGTGAAAGGGACGTGGTGATAATTGACATTGTTACTTTAAAGAGCGATCCACCGTATGCTGCTTCCTTCCTGTGATTTTGCTTATATAAATAATTCATAATCCCACGTTCCACTTTTAATTCCCACCATTATTATTCTCACATCTTCTCTTTCTGTCAATGTTATCGTCTCTGCACCAACTTCAACGCATAAACACGACAAAGGCTTCCCCTATCCTGTCGGTACGTTCAATCTTTTTATCTCTGTTATTTCTTTCCGCCATTCTAGCTCTTCATTCTATAAATGTCTTAGCCATTTTAGATTTCTATTTTTTAAGTTTCCTCTTTTAGAAATGAATCACACGTTTCAGGTCGGTCGCCATCCCCATTGATTCCTCCATTTACTGTAAACTTTTTATTGATTTTGGAATTTCTTCTGTTGATATATGGAAGCACTGATCTTGAGATCTTGTCCAAGTTTCTGCTAGAGTTTTGAATTTCATATCTTCAGGAAATAATCAATATATCAATTTTCTTATTGGTTTCTTCTTGACTTGGTTCAAGAATTGACTTTTCTGGCAAAAAACAATTTGCAGAACATTCGCAAATTCTAGAGATGGACGTTGCGGGTGGCTAAATCTCCTTCTCCAGCTTGACCTTTAATTGTATGTCTTCTTTCTCTTCTAGCTGCAATCTTGTAACTCTCTTTCTTTGTGTTTGGAATCTGTTGTTGACCTTATCTTTAATCTTGTTTTTTTTTTTTGGTAGATACAGAGATGTGTCTGAGGAGAAACAACATTACTTTAACATCAATCTTAGATCCTAACTTTTGTAGAAGCGAAGCCATTGGTATGGAATATGAACTAGATTGTGCTGGACAACATCATTATCATCATTCATCAGCTGTCTCTACAACCGCTACATTATTCATTCCTTTATCTTTGAAAATCCATATACGTGACGGGTTTCACGATATTCTTTAATACCATTTTCATATACACACAAAAAAAAAACTTAGTTAAAAATTTAAATTGTTCAGAAGATTAGTCAAGAGATGCAGGCTTTTGTAAGTGGGAAGAAAAGAGTTGTATTAAATCACAACATGTGTTTCTCCAAAGACAATCTTGATGTTAGTACAGAGTTGTTGTCTGAGAATTATCGGGACGACCCTTTGATCCCGGGCTTGTCTGATGACGTCGCGAAGCTGTGTCTGGCGCTTGTTCCGCGTAGTAGCTTTCCTTCCATGGGACGTGTCTGCAAGAAATGGAGGTATGTTGTGAAGAGCAAAGAGTTCATTACTGTGAGAAGACTTGCCGGTATGCCTGAGGAGTGGCTCTATGTTTTAACAACGAAAGCTGGAGGGAAAGATAGCCACTGGGAGGTGTTGGACTGTCAGGGACATAAACTATCATCTCTTCCACCTATGCCTGGTCCTGCCAAAACAGGGTTTAAGGTGGTTGTGGTTGATGGGAAGCTCCTTGTTGTTGCTGGTTGCGCCTTGATCAACGGTTCTCTTGTTGCATCTTCTGATGTTTATCAGTTTGATACTTGCCTCAACAGGTTTGTCTTGTTCTTGATTTCAGCATCCTTTGTGAACTTTGATCCAATGATTGAGTGTAGGCCTGCCGTTTTGAACCGAACAGAACCGAACTCCCCAAACCAAACTGAACCAAAATTTTTGGTTAATTTGGTTGAGTTCAGTTTAATTCGGCATATTTATAAAAAACTTCAAAATTTTGTGGTTCAGTAATCGGTTAGTTTGGGTTTCCAAAATAAATTTGTTTACTAAATTTTGAACCAAACTAACCGAAATCAACTGAAATCACCCAAATTTTTTAATAAAAAATATAGTTGAAAACAAAAATTTTGGTTAGTTCTGATAAAAATTTTAAATCCCTAATTATCCGAATATCAAACCAAACTTTTTACGGTTTAATTTGGCGGTTTGGCGGTCAAACTGACCTACCCGAATTCCAAACTACCCGAACCAAACTACTCAAATTATCCGAAAAACCCGCATGTGTAGTTGAGTGGATTTTTTACGTTCAAATATGTTTTGGTTTTTGTAATGAAATCAGCTGGAGTAGACTAGAAGACTTGAAGGAAGCACGCTATGACTTCGCTTGCGCTGAGGTGAATGGGCTTGTTTACGTGGTGGGAGGTCACGGTGTTGACGGTGAGAGTCTGTCGAGTGCAGAGGTGTATGATCCAGAGACTGGTGTCTGGACTTGCATAGAGTCTCTGAGGCGTCCGAGATGGGGATGTTTCGCTAGCGGCTTCAACGGGAAGCTATACGTGATGGGTGGGAGATCTAACTTTACTATTGGTAACTCTAAACTTGTTGATGTGTATAACCCTCAGTGCGGCTCCTGGTCTGGCAGCAAAAACGGTTTAACTGTAAGTCTTGTTGAGTCTTTTGATCATTGAGTATGAGTAATGATTGAGTCTTTGGTTATGGTTTGGCAGATGGTGACAGCTCATGTTGAAGTAGGAAAGAAGCTGTTCTGTATTGATTGGAAGAACCAGAGGAAGATGTCAGTCTTCAATGCAGAAGATGAAACTTGGGAAGTGGTGGCTCTTCCGCTTTCGGGAAGCTCCAGGGCAGGGTTCCAGTTTGGTAAGCTGAGTGGGAAGCTTCTGCTTTTTTCGTCTCAGGGAGAAACTGGTCACAGCACTTTACTGTATGACCCTGATGCTGCACCAGGCAAACAGTGGAAAACATCCGAGATAAAACTGTCCGGTCCGTGCGTATGCAGCGTAACAATCACAGCCTGATTAATGTGGTCTTTATTACATTTTCGCCATTTTCCAAATCAAAGAGAGCATTGTCTCTTCTATAAGTTGATACAGTACTGATTTCAAATACTCAGTTTGAATAAAGTGAAGAGTGTTTTCTTTGAAACTGCTTTAGCGTTCTTGTGGTGTTCCTCCACTGTTTGTTCCTTGTAACATATGATTGTGTTGACTTATGTTTAATTTGTGATTGTAATTTCCTAAACGATGTTTGAGGTAATATTTTGGAATTGCTCAAAACACTAAAAAAACTACAAGAATATGTGATGAACAGAGGAGCTACATTTCATATGCTTTATCTTTACCAACATGTGATCGTAGCCTTAACTGTGAGTGTGAAAGTATTGTTCTCTATAAACCAACCATGACCAAACATGAAAAACCCCTATATCAAAACTGGTCTTCTAACATGCGTCTGTAGTTTTAGCTTTCAATTGGAGAAGGGATTACAAAAAAAGAGGATACTCTTCGGACATTATTAACAAGGTAAGCGCAGACCAGCCGGTGAATGAAGAGACGTGTGCCTTTACCTCTTCCTTTATCTTGACCATATTGTTCCCATATGTACCCTGT
>NW_026619443.1:0-8293 GCF_000801105.2 Raphanus sativus | reverse complement strand
ATGTCACGATCTAAGAAGCTTTATTTGGAACCACTAATCAGTGGAGAATAACCAGGAAGTTGAATAAATCTCATAGAGTGTTGTGAGTAAGAAGATATCCCACTTTCTATCCAGATGATTCCAGATTAGCCTGTTCGGACATATGCCATTATCTTTGATTCTTATCAAACCAGGATGAACCACGATCTAAGAAGCTTTATTTGGAACCACTAATCGTGGAGAATAACCAGGAAGTTGAATAAATCTCATAGGAGTTGTGAGCAAGAAGATATCCCACTTTCTATCCAGATGATTCCAGATTAGCCTGTTCGGACATATGCCATTATCTTCATGATTCTTATCAAACCAGGATGAACCACGATCTAAGAAGCTTTATTTGGAACCACTAATCAGTGGAGAATAAACAGGAAGTTGAATAAATCTCATAAGTTGTGAGTAAGAAAGATATCCCACCTTTCTATCCAGATGATTCCAGATTAGCCTGTTCGGACATATGCCATTATCTTCATGATTCTTATCAAACCAGGATGAACCACGATCTAAGAAGCTTTATTTGGAACCACTAATCAGTGGAGAATAACCAGGAAGTTGAATAAATCTCATAGGAGTTGTGAGCAAGAAGATATCCCACTTTCTATCCAGATGATTCCAGATTAGCCTGTTCGGACATATGCCATTATCTTCATGATTCTTATCAAACCAGGATGAACCACGATCTAAGAAGCTTTATTTGGAACCACTAATCAGTGGAGAATAACCAGGAAGTTGAATAAATCTCATAAGTGTTGTGAGTAAGAAGATATCCCACTTTCTATCCAGATGATTCCAGATTAGCCTGTTCGGACATATGCCATTATCTTCATGATTCTTATCAAACCAGGATGAACCACGATCTAAGAAGCTTTATTTGGAACCACTAATCAGTGGAGAATAACCAGGAAGTTGAATAAATCTCATAAGAGTTGTGAGTAAGAAGATATCCCACTTTCTATCCAGATGATTCCAGATTAGCCTGTTCGGACATATGCCATATCTTCATGATTCTTATCAAACCAGGATGAACCACGATCTAAGAAGCTTTATTTGGAACCACTAATCAGTGGAGAATAACCAGGAAGTTGAATAAATCTCATAAGTGTTGTGAGCAAGAAGATATCCCACCTTCTATCCAGATGATTCCAGATTAGCCTGTTCGGACATATGCCATTATCTTCATGATTCTTATCAAACCAGGATGAACCACGATCTAAGAAGCTTTATTTGGAACCACTAATCAGTGGAGAATAACCAGGAAGTTGAATAAATCTCATAAGTTGTGAGCAAGAAGATATCCCACCTTCTATCCAGATGATTCCAGATTAGCCTGTTCGGACATATGCCATTATCTTCATGATTCTTATCAAACCAGGATGAACCACGATCTAAGAAGCTTTATTTGGAACCACTAATCAGTGGAGAATAACCAGGAAGTTGAATAAATCTCATAGGAGTTGTGAGTAAGAAGATATCCCACTTTCTATCCAGATGATTCCAGATTAGCCTGTTCGGACATATGGCAATATCTTCATGATTCTTATCAAACCAGGATGAACCGATATCTAAGAAGCTTTATTTGGAACCACTAATCAGTGGAGAATAACCAGGAAGTTGAATAAATCTCATAAGTGTTTGTGAGCAAAGAAGATATCCCACCTTCTATCCAGATGATTCCAGATTAGCCTGTTCGGACATATGCCATTATCTTCATGATTCTTATCAAACCAGGATGAACCACGATCTAAGAAGCTTTATTTGGAACCACTAATCAGTGGAGAAAACCAGGAAGTTGAATAAATCTCATAAGAGTTGTGAGTAAGAAGATATCCCACCTTCTATCCAGATGATTCCAGATTAGCCTGTTCGGAACATATGCCATTATCTTCATGATTCTTATCAAACCAGGATGAACCACGATCTAAGAAGCTTTATTTGGAACCACTATCAGTGGAGAATAACCAGGAAGTTGAATAAATCTCATAAGTTGTTTGTGAGCAAGAGATATCCCACTTTCTATCCAGATGATTCCAGATTAGCCTGTTCGGACATATGCCATTATCTTCATGATTCTTATCAAACCAGGATGAACCACGATCTAAGAAGCTTTATTTGGAACCACTAATCAGTGGGATAACCAGGAAGTTGAATAAATCTCATAAGTGTTGTGAGCAAGAAGATATCCCACTTTCTATCCAGATGATTCCAGATTAGCCTGTTCGGACATATGCCATTATCTTCATGATTCTTATCAAACCAGGATGAACCACGATCTAAGAAGCTTTATTTGGAACACTAATCAGTGGAGAATAACCAGGAAGTTGAATAAATCTCATAAGTGTTGTGAGCAAGAAGATATCCCACCTTCTATCCAGATGATTCCAGATTAGCCTGTTCGGACATATGCCATTATCTTCATGATTCTTATCAAAACCAGGATGAACCACGATCTAAGAAGCTTTATTTGGAACCACTAATCAGTGGAGAATACCAGGAAGTTGAATAAATCTCATAAGTGTTGTGAGTAAGAAGATATCCCACTTTCTATCCAGATGATTCCAGATTAGCCTGTTCGAACATATGGCAATATCTTCATGATGTTGAGATGAAGTGGTAATAAGATAAAAGAAGAAGTGTTGAGCATAGTTGGAGTGGGCACCATTACAGTAACTTTTAGTTACCACAGTAAATAAGAAGTTACTGTAATAGTGAAAGGTGAAAAGAAGGTACCCGGGTAAGTGAGAAGAGATGGCAAGAGCTTTGGACTAAAGGAGAGGCTTTTAATAGTGATCAGACCGTTGAGTCTTGTGTGAAGGAAGAGAGGCGCACCTACAGCTTTGGACAGGCTGTAAAGGTCCAAAGCATGTGAGCTCTCTCAGCCATACAATTCAAACCATCCAGCCTTGCCATGTTGACTCCACATGCTTAGTATAGTAATCTGTCTAGGTTCATTTGCGCAAACCCTTGTATCTTCTCTTCCTATATATTTGTAATCTCAGCTCATTAATAAGATTAAGCAAGTTATGTCTCTCTCTCTCTCTAGTCTTGGTTACTATTCACTATTAAATATAAGAATCATTTCTTGATATTTCAGTCTCTTAATCTCTTTCAATCTTCTTTAATCTTCATAAACACTCAGATTATATAAAATAATATGGTATCAGAGCCAGGTTGAAGGCAATCTGAGTTCGTGTGAACTCTTTGGTGATTCCTTAGTGAAGATCCAAAGAGAAACTTGGTGTTCTTGGTGTTCTTGCTGCTGTTCTTCAAAGTTCTTTCTTTCCGGGTTATTTGAAGATCCTCAAGCTTAAAACTTGATCTCTCCGGTTCGTTGAAGCTAGAGAAGTGTGTTGTTTACGTTCGTGGTGTGAAGACTCAAGCTCAAGATCAGTTCCAGTCAGTACAAGCTAAGTTTACTCGGTTCAAGTTTGATATCTTTGAAGAAGGTACAATCGGGTAGCTAGGTGTGGAAAGTTGTTTGCTTTAGTCTTTGGCGGTTCAAGTTTGTGTCGTTAGCAAGATATAAACTTGTGTGGTGTTTGAGAAAGCTTAGTGTGTGAAGAGTAAGAACACTAGGGTGGTTGTTGGTTAAGACATGGAAGGAAGTATGCATATGAAAGTTGCGGTTGTGTTCAAGGGAACCAACTATCTTGTGTGGTCTCGGATGGTGAGAACCACAGTGGGTTGCAAGGGTTTGTGGAGTCATATCACCAAGGGTAAAGCTCCAAAGCTCGGGGAACTAAAGAAAGACAAGGAAGAAGTCTCAAGTGATGATGTAGAGAAGTGGGAGCAAGAGGACATGCTTGTGATGTCAGTCTTGCACCCTTCATTGGAACCAGCTATCTTGGATGCTTATAGCTACTGTGAGTCAGCTAAGGAGCTATGGGATACCTTGAAAAAGGTTTATGGGAACACTTCAAACCTCAGTAGAGTCTTTGAAGTGAAGCATGCGATCAATGGCCTTACACAAGAAGACATGGAGTTCACTAAACATCTCGGAAGGTTTAGAACTCTATGGTTGGAACTAGAGATGCTAAGGCCGACCACTACAGATGCTGAGGAGCTTAACAAGAGGAGGGAACAAGACAAGGTCTTCAGATTGTTGTTAACACTGAACTCGGCATACAATGGTCTCATCCAGCACATGTTAAGAGATGATGATCTTCCTGACTTGGAGGAAGTGTGCTCTCGGATTCAAAAGGAGCAGGGCTCCATTGGCTTGTTTGGGAAGAAGGGAGAACTATCCTTGGCGAATCATGCCTCTCAATGTGAGCATGGAGAAGTCCCACAAGCCAACAAAGCAACACAAGGGAAGTATGAGAAGTTCAATGGGAGTTGTGATCATTGTAAGAAGCATGGGCACAAGAAGAGTAACTGCTGGATTCTCCATCCACACTTGAAGCCGGCTAAGTTCATGAAAGATAGAGAAGCAAGGGCTCACATGTCTGATGGTTCAAGTGGAGGATCGAGTAGAGCTGGTACTAGCAAAGGTCAGGAAGTGACAATGCAGGATACTGGTGGTGATGGCAAGTCCCTGGTGGATTATTCTGGTGCTCCTATCATCCGCAACAACCCTTGTGATGATAACATCAAGAAATCCGACCTTGATGCAATCATAAAACACTTCAAGGATCATGGTAACTTTGGTAATAACCTTGGGTATTCTTTTGGTGCTAGGATGGTAGATAATCTTGTGGAAATGAGCAGCATTGATAGTATGGTTGATAGATTAAGGAATATGCATCATGATGTTTCTAGTATTGCTAGTCTTGCTAGGACTGATCATATTTATTCTTTCAAGCCATCTAGTATTCTTGCTCTCATTGCTAAGTCTTGTGCATCAAAACCATTGATAGTTGATTCTGGTGCATCTCATCACATGATAAGTGACACTAGGTTGATTAAGAACATTCTCCCTCATTCTGGTCATGTGATGATTGCTAATGGTGATAGGATTCCTATTAAAGGAATAGGAAATCTCAAGCTGTTTGATAAAGAGTCTCAAGCTCTTTATATGCCTGATTTTGCTTCAAATCTTTTATCTGTTAAGAGATGCGCTACTGATTTGCAATGTAATGTTATCTTTAGCCCTGATGATGTGAAGTTTCAGGATATTAAAAGCAGCAAGATGATTGGAAAAGGAGTGACCAAGGGTGACTTGTATTTACTTGAAGATCTTGCTCCTGTTTCCAACTATAGCTGCTCGTTTACTACTGTTTCTGCTTCTGGTTTGAGTAAAAAATGCATTGTGGCATGCTAGACTAGGACACCCTCATAATAAGGCTTTTAAACTGATGTTGCCAGGTGTTTCTTTTGAGAATAATGATCGTGAAGCTTGTATTTTAGGCAAGCATTGTAAAACTGTTTTTCCAAACTCTTCTACTGTTTATGAGAAATGTTTTGATCTTATTCATTCTGATGTTTGGACTGCTCCTTGCTTGTCTAGAGATTCTCATAAGTATTATGTCTCTTTCATTGATGAAAAATCCAAATACACCTGGCTAACACTTATTAAAACCAAAGATAGGGTGCTTGATGCATTTAAAAATTTTCAAGCTTATGTGACTAACCAATATCATGCCAAGATCAAAATTTTCAGGTCTGATAATGGTGGAGAGTACACTGAACATGCTTTCAAGCAACACATATCTTCCCATGGAAACTTGCATCAAACAAGTTGTCCCTATACACCACAACAGAATGGTGTAGCTGAGAGGAAGAATCGACACCTCATGGAGGTGGCAAGGACTATGATGCTTCAGTCTAAGGTGCCTAAGAGATTTTGGAGTGATGCGGTGGTCACAGCTTGTTACTTGATCAACCGAACTCCTACACTAGTCTTGAAAGGGCAAGCTCCATTTGAGGTATTGAACCAATACAAACCTACCTTGGAGCATATGAGAGTGTTTGGATGTTTGTGTTATGTGATGGTGCCTAGTGAGATGAGAAACAAGCTGGAAGCTAGAAGTAAGAAGGCAATGTTTGTGGGATATTCCCACACACAAAAGGGATACAAGTACTATGATCCTGATACAAGAAGAGTGTCAGTATCAAGAGAAGTGAAGTTCATAGAAGAAAGAGGTTACTATGAGGAGCAGAATCAGGAAGATCTGAAGGATCTTACCTCAGATAGAGCTTCTACATTGAGAACCATCTTAGAGGGACTTGGAATCAACATGTCCCAGGATCAGTCTCCTAGAACTACAACAAGAACACCACCAAGAGATCAAGCAGTGGATCAGCCGGCTCCCAACCTTGATCATGTGGGGGGAGAGAGTTCAAGTGGAGAAGAGAACATGGGCAGTTCTCATGATCAAGGTGTGGTAGCTAGTGATGGAGCTGAAGAGAGTCAGCCAACAACTAGTGAAGTGGGTGAGGAAGAAACTGGTGATAGTGGGCAGGACAGTACACAAGACCAAGAGCAAGCCGAGTCACCACAAGAGGCTTCATCACCAGTCTTGAGAAGGAGCACTAGAGTTAGGAGGGATGCTTCCAACTGGGTAAACACAAGAGTGTACTACAATGCCCAGGCTGTGGAGCATCCTTCTCAAGCTGTGTGTTCTTTTGCTAAATATCCAGAAGAACATTGTGCTTTTCAAGTGAGTTCGGATGAGAGTTATGTTCCAAGAAGCTATGAAGAGGCAATGCTTATACAAGAATGGAGAGACTCGGTCAATGCTGAAGCAGATGCTATGATCAAGAATGATACATGGTATGAGAGTGCTTTGCCAAAAGGAAAGAGGGCTGTGTCTAGTAGATGGATCTTTACAATCAAGTATCTTCCAAATGGAAAGATAGATAGGCGCAAGACAAGATTGGTGGCAAGAGGGTTCACTCAAACATATGGAGAAGACTACATTGATACATTTGCACCAGTGGCTAAGCTCCATACAATCCGAGTGGTCTTATCATTGGCAGTGAACCTTGAGTGGGATCTTTGGCAAATGGATGTCAAGAATGCTTTTCTACAAGGAGAGCTGGAAGATGAAGTGTACATGTTGCCACCACCTGGTCTTGAGCATCTAGTAAAGAAGGGAAATGTTTTGAGGTTAAAGAAAGCAATCTATGGTCTCAAACAATCTCCTAGAGCTTGGTACCACAAGCTGAGCACAACCTTGAATGGTAGAGGTTTCAGAAAATCAGAACTTGATCATACTCTCTTTACTTTGGTTACACCCTCAGGTATCATTGTAATCCTTGTATATGTTGATGATATTATCATCACTGGTTTTGATAAAACAGGTATCAAGGCAACTAAGGAGTTTCTCAAATCAGTGTTTGATATTAAAGACTTAGGAGAGATGAAATACTTTCTTGGCATTGATGAGGACATCAACCACAACCAGGACACCATTACCATTCCCAAGGCATCTGAAGGACCCATGACTCGATCTAAGCAAAGAAGGCTTAACCAAGGCTTTGCACTTGCGGTCCAAGCTATCTTAGATAGCTTAGCTGAGCCACCACCTATAATTCTAGCTGATCCACCCAAGAGAGGACATATCAACACGACAAGTGATGACTTGAGCAATGCCTTTGCGCAACTCAATATCACTCATGGTAAGTCAGCTTATTTGAATGGTGCTGATTCAAATGTTTACTTGGCAGGAACTGAAGCTGAAGAAGAATCCTTCCTTGAAGAAACCAACAAGATTGAAGCTGAGGATAATGAAGAGAAGAATGAAGAAGAACTTGAAGAAGAAGAGCAAGACAAGATATCTTTCAAGAATGATCCAAGCGTGCTCAACTTCAAGAACACATCAAGGGAGTTCAACCATGAACCAAGGGAAGTGTTTTCATTATTTACGATTTGTGCAGGTAAGATGGGTCAGTCTAGTGGTTCCTAGAACTCTCCCATCTCAGCAGCAGCCAAGGTTCGAGACCAAGACTAGTCTAGGTCTCTTTGTCTTTTATTTTTATGCACTTTCCTTTTATAGTTAAAACGGGGCATAGTTAGTTGTTTTGCTGTTTTTGTTTCTTTTGTTTCACAAGTCTTGTTGTTTTGAGTCTTTGCTTTCTTTGAGTCGACCGTTTAGGTCACAGCTGATGGACTATTAATAAAGTCCCACACGCAGCTTTGTAGACACAACTTTTTACCTAATCAATATATGAGTCAGTTTGCCCCCTAAGCAAGCCGCCAACTCTCTTCCTCCTTGTGTGATTCAAGCAGCAAGAGTTCGAACTGTATCAAGGATCTCCCATCATCCTTGTGGTGTTCCTCATTCCATCATCAACCTCATCAACCGGTCCAACAAGAGAG
>NW_026619442.1:0-8302 GCF_000801105.2 Raphanus sativus | reverse complement strand
CTTAAAAAGTGTTATTTTAGAGATTTGCCCTAAAATTTATCAATAGATCATGTTCGTTTTTTTAATAGAATAAATTACTTTTGTTGTCTTCATTTTATCATTATTGTCATTTTTAGCGAATTAACTAACTCAAAATGATGTAGAATAATATAAAGTTGATTTAGTTACATAATTCTGTTTTATCTTTTCAACAAATACATATTTATCTTTCACTTCATTTGTCTAAAACTTCATAAAAACATGTTTGAACTTGAATACTAGAATAATATGTGGTATGTCAAAAAAACATATACTATACTATGCGAGTAAAGACACTACAAGAAAACAACACTTTGGCGAGGAAAATTAACGAGGAAATATGATCCTCGTAATTTTACGACGAGTTTACGAGGAATTTACAAAAAAAGAACAAAACGTCGTTATTTCCTCGTAAAGTAACGAAGAAAACATTTCGTCGTAAAACCATCGTAACATTACATGGTTTTAACGAGGAAATACACTTTCCTCGTAAACACCACGTAAACCTTGCATCATCTTTACGAGGAAATGAGAAAATATACTTTCCTCGTAAAACCCACGTAAATTCGCGTCTTCTTTACGAGGAAATACTTTACGTGAACTTAACGAGGAATTTTAAAACACGTTTTTTTTTTCTACCTACTTATTCCTCGCAAATTCATCGCAAAACTTCAACTACCAGATTCGAAAATTTTCTATAAATATGGAAGTTTCAACATCATTTTAAACACACCAACAAAAACAAAAAAAAAAGTGAAAAGAAAAAAATGTCAGGCTCCGGGAATGTCTACGAGTTGCGGAGCTGGATGTATATGCATAGAGATGCTAACGGGAGAGTGACGAAAGAATACATTGCGGGACTGGAGACATTTATGCATCAAGCAGATTCCACACCGCTCGCCCTAGAAAGCGGTAAGATGTTCTGTCCATGTCGGAAATGCAACAATTCGAAATTGACAAATCGTAAAAATGTTTGGAAGCATTTAATAAATAGAGGTTTCACGCCAAATTACTATATCTGGTTTCAACATGGAGAAGGTTATAATAATTATGATCAGAATGAAGCTAGTAGTAGTAATAGCAATTTTCAGGAAGAACCGGTTGCTCATCATTTGCATAATGAACATAGTTACCATCAGAAGGAGCAGATGGTAGATTTTGATAGGGTTCATGATATGGTAACTGATGCATTCGTAGCTCATGATGAAGATGAAGAACCTAACATAGATGCAAAAAAGTTTTATGAAATGTTAAATGCGGCGAATCAACCACTTTACAGTGGTTGTAGAGAAGGTCTCTCTAAATTGTCGTTGGCTGCTAGAATGATGAATATTAAAACTGATCACAATCTACCTGAAATTTGCATGAATGAATGGGCAGACTTGTTTAAAGATTATTTGCCGGAAGGCAATGTGTCTGTTGATTCTTATTATGAGATTCAGAAACTGGTTTATAGTCTTGGGTTGCCTTCGGAGATGATAGATGTTTGCATCGACAACTGCATGATCTACTTGGGAAATGATGAGAAGTTAGAAGAATGTCGATTCTGCAAGAAGCCACGATTCAAGCCGCAAGGACGGGGACGTAATAGGGTACCGTACCAAAGGATGTGGTACCTACCAATTACAGACAGATTGAAAAGATTGTACCAATCAAAGCAGACTGCCGGAAAGATGAGATGGCATGCCGAGCATACTCAGACGGATGGTGAGATGACACATCCATCAGATGCAAGAGCCTGGAAATATTTTAACAAAAGTATATCCGGAATTCGCTAGCAATATCCGGAATGTGTATCTCGGATTATGCACAGATGGATTTAGTCCATTCGGAATGTCAGGGAGACAATATTCATTGTGGCCAGTCTTTCTTACGCCATACAACCTGCCACCAGAGATGTGCACGCAACGGGAGTTGCTATTCTTGACCATATTAATACCTGGTCCAAAACATCCTAAAAGGTCGCTGGATGTTTTCCTGCAACCCCTGATAAAAGAGTTGAAGGATTTGTGGTCAACTGGGGTGAGGACGTATGACTGCTCAACGAAGACGAATTTCACGATGCGAGCGATGCTTTTGTGGACCATAAGTGACTTTCCTGCCTATGGGATGTTGTCGGGATGGACTACACATGGGAGATTAGCTTGTCCATATTGTAATGGAGCGACAGATGCGTTTCAACTGAAGAATGGAAGGAAGACAAGTTGGTTCGATTGTCATCGTCGATTTCTTCCCATTGGCCATCCGTACCGAAGAAACAAGACATTGTTTAGGCACAAAAAAGTTGTAAGAGACACTCCTCCTCCATATTTAACTGGAGAAGAAACTGAAAAGCAACTCGATTACTATGGAGCTTTGGAAACAGTTCCTCGTGGTGGTAATTGGCATGTCCCCCCTAATATGCCTGATTCTTATGGTGTTCATCACAACTGGCACAAGAAGAGTATATTTTGGGAGTTGCCATATTGGAAGGATCTTCTTCTGCGCCACAACCTCGATGTGATGCATATAGAGAAGAATTTCTTTGAGAACATCATGAATACAATATTGAATGTCCCGGGGAAGACAAAAGACAACATAAAATCGAGGTTAGACTTGCCGGATATTTGCTCAAAAAGTGAGTTACATATAAACAGCAATGGGCAAGTTCCTGTTCCGATATTCAGATTGTCTTCAGAAAAAAAGTCGGTGTTGTTCAACTGGGTAGCATCAGAAGTGAAATTCCCCGATGGGTATGTTTCAAATCTGTCTAGATGCGTTGAAAAGGGTCAAAAGTTCTCCGGGATGAAGAGTCATGACTGTCATGTCTTTATGCAACGACTACTTCCCTTTGCTTTTGCGGAGCTACTTCCTACAAACGTACATGAAGCACTTGCAGGTACTATATATATTATATATTTCAGTAATTTTATATATAATGATTTAGTTTGAAATAATATATGACTAATAATGTATATAATTGTTTTTGGAATATACAAGGCATTGGAGCATTTTTCAGGGATCTGAGCACCCGCACTCTTAAAGTAGAAGTCGTGGAACAGCTTCAAGAGAACATTCCCATCTTATTGTGCAACTTGGAGAAGATATTTCCTCCTGGGTTTTTTGACGTCATAGAGCATCTAGCTGTGCACCTCCCATATGAGGCATTGCTTCGTGGACCTGTACATTACGGATGGATGTATCAGTATGAGCGAGCCATGAAATATTTGAAGGGAAAAGCAAAGAACCTTGCAAAGGTTGAAGGTTCTATAATTCTGGAAGTTTGACGGAAGAAACTTCTCACTTCACATCGTACTACTTTGCGTCAAAAGTACGTACCCGGAAAAGAGCTCCAAGGAGATATGATGATGGTGGTGTCGCGCCAACATATGCAGTTGCTGGTGTTCCAGACATCTTTAGCCAGATTGGGCGACTGGGTGGGAAATCAAAAGAGGTTTGGTGGTCGAGTGAAATGCGTCCTCTTCAAATGTGAGTGGTTCGACCCCGTCGTCAACAGAGGTGTTCAGTTTAACAAATTCGGTGTAGTTGATGTCAATGGTGGACGAAGGTACAACAAATTCTTTATTTGGCATACATGAGCAGAATAAGCTTACTTCTATGTTTTCTTTATTTTTCAGGTACAACAAATTCGAGCCTTTCATCTTAGCTTCACAAGCAGATCAAGTTAGCTACCTTCCATACCCTCGGATGAGAGAATCGGGAATAAATTGGTTATCCGTGATCAAAGTTACACCTCGAGGACGAATCATTAGTGGAGAAGAACCACCATTGCAAGAAGAACAGATAAATGAAGTCGAGGAACCTGAACAACAAATTGATCACATTCTTCTCATTGATCCGCATAATCATGAGTATGAAGATCTTACCGACGATGGCACAGACGAAGCTGTTGAAGACGAGTTTAATGAAAATGATGATGTTTCTAGTGATGACGAAAATGTATCCGATTGATGTATTTGTGTTTTAATATGATTGATTTTCAGACTTAATGCATGTGATTCGATTATTTTAATCATGAAAAACTATTTAATGTATTGAGATTATAAGAATTTGGGAATGTTTATAAAGAATTTGGGAATGTTTATAAAGAAAAAAATATATTGAGGTTTGAGGTTATGAATGAAAAATAAAAGATTGAGGTTTGGGATTGGAATATGAAGAGTAGAAGATAGGAAAGATGGTGTTTGTGGTTTGGGGTTTTTGATTTTAGACGTTTAGAAAGCAAACCTCGTTAATTCCTCGTAGTTTACGACGAAATAACGAGGAAAATAGAAAAAAAAAACGCGGGCCTCGTTAATTCCACGTAAGACAGAATCGTCGTAAAGACTTCGTAAGCTTACGTGGAATTACCGAGGCTTTCTGTTTTTTTTTATTTCCTCGTTATTTCCTCGTGGGTTTACGAGGTTTTAACGAGATATGTTGTCTAAACCCCTAAACCCTAAACCCCAAACCCCATCTTTCTTATCTATTTTGTCTAAATCCCAAACTCCAAACCCCATTAATAATTTTCAAATCTTCAAATGATTATATTTTCAAATCTTCAAATGATTATATTTTCAAATCTTCAAAGGATTATATTTTTGTTGCAGGATAAAAAATTTAAATAAATAATGTGATTTTGTATAAGTTTATATTAGAAAGAAGAGATTGATATTAGAAGTTAAAGAATTGTGGTTATAAATTTTGAGGTTTGAAATGTTAAGAATATTGAGGTTAAAAGGAAGATATGTTATGAATATATGAAGTAGAATATAAGAAAGATGGGGTTTAAGGTTTGGGGTTTTTGATTTTAGAGGTTTAGAAAGCAAACCTCGTTAATTCCTCGTAGTTTACGACGAAATAACGAGAAAAATAGAAAAAAAAAACGCGGGCCTCGTTAATTCCACGTAAGACAGAATCGTCGTAAAGACCTCGTAAGCTTACGTGGAATTACAGAGGCTTTCTGTTTTTTTTTCTCGTTATTTCCTCGTGGGTTTACGAGGTTTTGACGATATTTATTGTCTAAACCCCTAAACCCTAAACCCCAAACCCCATCTTTCTTATCTATTTTTTCTAAATCCTAAACTCCAAACCCCATTAATAATTTTATAATTTTGAAAAGATTATATTTTCAAATCTTCAAAAGATTATATTTTTGTTGCAAAATAAAAAATTTAAATAAAAAATTTGATTTTGTATAAGTTTATATTAGAAAGAACAGGTTGATATTAGAAGTTTAAATAATTGTGGTTTTAAATTTTGAGGTTTGAAATGTTAAGAAGATATTGAGGTTAAAAGGAAGATATATTTTGAGGTAAAATATAAGAAAGATGGGGTTTAGGGTTTGGGGTTTCGATTTTAGAGGTTTAGAAATTTCCTCGTTAAAAACTCGTAATCTACGAGGCTTTTACGAGGAATAGAAACACGGGCCTCGCTATTTCTTCGTTTGATTTGGGACGGGCCTCGCAATTTCCTCGTAAAGTTACGAGGTTTTTACGAGGAACAGAAAGACGGACCTCTTTAATTCCTCGTAACTCTACGAGGAAATTGCGAGACCTTCGTAAGTTATATATACAACCTCACACTCTCCATTCGTCCCAACTTCCACTCCATTTCCTCCCAATTTCGTCTCCAACTCCTCTCTCATTCCTCTCTCCTTCGAAAATGGTAATTTCCTCGCCCCATAATTAGTTTAGGGAATTTAGATAGGTCGTTAGTTTAGGTGGTTAGTTTAGGGAATTTAGATAGGTTTACGGATTTTATGTTCGTTAGATAGATTTTTTAATTATTGTTGATAGATTTTTAATTATTGATGATCATAAACTCAAAAATATATATTTTTGCAGGTTCGTGCGAACAGGCTTACTGCTCACTACAGAGAGATGTTCGGTGAGCCTGGTAGTCAGTTAGACCCGCCAGGTTCTTCTTCAGGTGCCGGCGGTTCCGGTTCTTCAGATCAGGAGTCTGTTCCCGAGACTCAGCATTTCTTCCCTCCGATGCCTCCTCCGATGGCTCAGCCGATGGCTCCTCCGGTGGCTCCTCCGGTAGCTCCTCCGATGGCTCCTCCTGAGATTCCCGCCGCTGTTCATTCCGATCTCATGGTGCCACCTACTGTTCCCTTCTCGCAGTACACTGTCGAGGATATTCTCGGTATGCCAGGCAGAGATGGTTTACCAATCATAGACCCCGAAAGACCCGACGGGACTTTGTGGTAAGTGCATTTTTAATTAATTATTTTAATTTATAACTTCATTAAACAATTTAAATTTTCATTTTTTCCAGGTTTGGGGTTGACAATTGCCTTGCGACAGATGTAACCGAGACGATTAAAGGTTACTTCTCCATGGCGCATCCAAACTGGAAGTTGACGCCGATCTACATCAGAAAGACGTGGTTCAAGATTTACGCTGTAAGTAATTCTATTAATTAATTATTTTATATTTTTTTCTTAAAATAACAGATTATTAATTTTTTTTTTTGCAGCAAAAGTATCATTGGTCTATCGGGGTCAGTGAGAGAGTGAGGAAGGCGTTTTACGCGAAGGCGCAAGTTCGCTTGGCGGACACGGTTTGCAACTGGAAGGGCGACTGGATCGTCAAGGGGTACACCCGTGGCAAACCTGCTGAGCTTACCACGAGTGTTTGGGACGGCCTCATCCGTTACTGGAAGGATCCCAACTCCATTAGGATCGCAAACATTTGTGCTGCCGCCCGTAACACGGTAGACGAGCACGGTAACGGTCCGATGCTACATTCTACGGGCCAAAAACCCCATGCTGGTGTCCGTTTGCAAATGGTATGTAATTAGATAATAATTTTTTAATTATTAATTTTAATATAAATATATTTCTAACAATTTTCTTAAATATTTTTAGGCCAAAGAGTTGGGACGTCTCCCGACTCTTCCAGAACTTTACGAGCGGACCCACAAGAACAAGGCAGGCCAGTTTTTAGTTGGCAAGTCCGAGCTAATCTACAACGACGTTATTGCTCGGGTTGAGGAGCGCCAGACTCAGCTGACCCAGCAGTCCGCCGACGGATTACCCGTTACCTTATCCACAACTGAAGTGGATAAGATTTACGAGGAGGTAAATTTTTTAACATTATATATTTTTAATTATTAATTCATTAAATTTACCTTTTAAATTTAACTAACAAATATATTTTTTTTTTGTTTTTAAGGATGTCCCTAAGAAAAAGGGACGTACGTTGGGGATCGGTTCCGTCAATGATGTCCCGAGAGCGACATCGTCTTATGCTCAGAGACGGACCGAAGAAGTCACTCAGTTGCGTTCCGAGCTGGGCGCGACCAAAAGCCGTGTGAGTGGACTCGAGGCCTTCATCGACGTTATAGCGTCCACAAACCCGGAATGGGAAGCTTTGTTGAGGAACATGAAACAACAAAATCCCATTCCAGGCGAGTCATCGGGCACACATAACGAGGAGGATGTTACGAGGAGGAGCGAGGAATTCTACGAGTCCATGAACGAGCCTTAGTTTTTTTTAGTTTTTTTAGTTTTTTCGGTTTATGTATTATAAAATCCAAAACTTAATTATATATAAAATATTTTGTTGCTTTTGAATTTTATTTAAAATTTATTTATAAACCCAAATATTTAAATACTTTTATTTTATTAAATTAATAATTATTATATCAAATTATATTTTTATTAATTCGAAAATTGGCATTATACGAGTTATTTACGTCGAAATGATTTCCGAGGAATTTACGAGGAAAGCCTTACGAGGTTTTTACGAGGAAAATGTTTCAACGATTCTACATGGATTTTACGAGGAAACCTTTTCAAGGATATTACATGGAATGTACGAGGATTTCTTTTCAAGGATCTTACGTGTAAGTAACGACGCGTGATTCGCGTGGTTTGTACGAGGAAAGTCCGCGAGTGATTTACGAGGAATAGCGGCGAGGAACTTACGACGAAATATTAACTTCGTCTTTACGTGGAAATGAAAGACTCGCTAGTCTACGAGGAAATGGCGACGAAAGTTCTGTTACGACGGACGATCAACGACGAAACACTTTTCCTCGTTAATTCCTCGTAAACATCCTTTTACGAGGAATTAACGAGGAAAATGGCCCTCGTTAAACATCTGTTTTCTTGTAGTGAGATAAGGCAAGACAAATGCAAGGATAATTAATTTAAAAAGAAAAAAAACTCATATCAGAGTGTAATATCAATTTTCTTCTCCTGTTTAAATGATTTTTGGTTCTAGAATTATTTTTTTCGTGCCTCCATATAAAATGGAAAACTTATATTCAAAAAATATATTTATATATTTTAGGG
>NW_026619441.1:0-8309 GCF_000801105.2 Raphanus sativus | reverse complement strand
GCATTAACCCACCTACAAGAGATCCAGGGAGAGACAGCCTATCCAGGGCTGCACCAAGTGGTATCAGAGCCTCTTGAAGGTTTAGGGTTGATTTTCTTAACCTAGGTCACGACCTGTATCTACTATCCAGCAATCTACTATGTTTTATTTTAGAAAACAAGAAGAGAAGGCTTAACAACCAGTGACAAGAGAGCTGTTGCAAAGAAGAAAAAAACAGATCCAGATTCCACCTTTCTATGGGGACTTTGATCCTGATACATATCTAGAATGGGAAAAGGAGATGGATTTAATTATTAAGTTTCAGGGGTACACAGCAGAGAAGCAGGCTCAATTGGCATCTACTGGTTTATGTGGTTATGCACTTGATTGGTGGTATCAGACAGCTAATACCAGGAGACAATATGGAGAGCAACAGATTTCTTCTTGGTATGAGATGAAGGCTGTCATGAAGAAAAGGTTTGTAGCCAAGAGGTATGGTCAAACTGATTTGGAAAGGATGCACAGCCAATCTGGGTCAGCAAAAGGACGTGCTAGAACACCAAAAGATGAGCCAAGGACATACTATGGTGGTGAGGCAGCAAGAAAATTGCAGTTACATCAAGCATATCTTGAGGAATTGCAAAGCCCACAGTTCAAGCAACAACTCAGGAACATGGTCGATCACTCACTCACTGCTGTGGTGAATATTCCTCAAAAGAGGTCAGTGCCACGTCCAGCATCAAGAGCTGATGAGCTAGGTTGTTACCAGAAGGAACCAGCAGAGAAGAAAGAAGAAACTGCAGCAAAACAGGGTGAGAGAGCACTAGAACCAGCCACTTCTTGTCAAGGAGATTACTTGCATAATGATCTGAAACAAGAGGAGAGATCATCAGTTATATGTGACCACGTGCCTGGTCAAAACAAAGCTGAAGAAGGAGTGCTTAATGGATCACCTAAAGCTCATGAATTGGCAGTTATAAATGTGGTTCAAGAAGGTGATATCATTAAATCTTTTTCTTGTGATCTACTAATCAAACCTTCTGTATGGATTCAGACCAGCATAGTAGATCATCTGAAGTTTGTTAAGGGGCTGCAACACCTTGTTTTTGAACCAGGAGGGAGCTTTTGTGTGCATAAAAGCATTACCAGCAATCTGATCCAAATAGCAGCAGCATTGAAGCTTGAGTTGGAAGGGTTCTTGCATGATCAGGAAGAACCAATGCTAGTTTCTGGTTTCTCTAAGCTGAGACCACGTGCCCAGAAGTCTAAGATCAAGGCTTGTTCTTGGTATCAGTGGGGAAAAGTTCAATCAGAAGCAGTGAGATCTAAGCTAAACAATGAGAAGGAGCAGTGTGCCTTAAGTGTTGTTTGCAATAGGAACATCTCACCTGGGTATCTAAGACACGTGAGAGGCTTACAATTCTTTGTGTTTGAGCCTGGAGGGGAGCTTTATGTGCTCAGATTTCTCATAGCAATAAAGGCATTGCTTTTGGAGCATAAGGAGAATGGTTCTATCATCTTACAAGGCTCGGATTTGAGGACAAATCCTTTTAAAGGAGGAGGGGATGGTGTAGCCATGAGTAGAGACATTGGAGAGCTGAGTGAGTCTGACGAGGGAGAGCTAGACTTGAGCAGAGAAGAGCTAGACTTGAGTAGAGAAGAGCCAGACTTGAGCAGAGAAGAGCCAGACTTGAGCAGAGAAGAACCAGACGAGCTAGCCAGCTTGTGGACCGGACCAGTAACTCGATTAAGGCTGAGAGTACAAGTGGAGAGTCTCAAATACTTAGCCAATTTCGTGGGTACAAGACCAGGAGGAGAGATTCAAGATAAACCAGCCTGTTGGTTTCATTTAATTGCAATGTAATTGGGCTGGGCTTATTTGGTTTTCATTGGTTTTCATTTAATTCAAACCAGAGACAAATTAGGATTAGTAAACCAATTTTAATTGGGATTAGGGAGGGATTTCGAAATTCTTAACCAATTTGGTTAGGTTAGACTTGTTTTGGTGTTAAAACTCACGGCAGCAGCCAAGAGAGAAACAATTTTGAATCTAATAATTTTACAGCAGCTTTGCTTGCTTTTGTCTCTTGCTTTCTCTGTTCAGCTCAAGAACATTGATCTCACTAAGGGAAGGAATTCCTAGTGAACCCATCTTAGACAATACAAGGTGATCTTGTGTCTTTGAGTAGCAAAACAGCTTCTGAGCAATCCATAGCTCTTTAGCAAAGTTCATCATCAACATCTATCATCTATCCACAAGCCTTGAAGCAGATTGAGTCTTTGATTCTCTGTTTGCAAGGATTATCAAAGCATTAACCCACCTACAAGAGATCCAGGGAGAGACAGCCTATCCAGGGCTGCACCAAGAGGTGGGCTGCATTAACCCACCTGCACCAAGTGGTTGTTAAGGGTCTGCAACAATTTATTTTTGAACCTGGAGGAAGCTTGTGTGTGTTTAGAAAAAGTCACAAAATTCTGGAACATAAAGCAGCAGCCTTCAAGTTTGATTTGCAGAGTTCATTTACTCTTGGAGAACAAGATTTGTGGTCAAATCTTTTTGAAGGGAGAGAGGATGGTGTGATCCAAACCAGCTGCTATGATAAGAGAGGAGAGTCAGGATATATCAGGGCCATGGATAGTCCCAAAGTTGATCAGTACACACTGAGATGGCTAGTGCAGGAATTTGGAATTGGTAGGGACAATCCGAAACTCAAAGAGGAGTATGGAACTTGCTTTACACGACCTCCTGACCAGAAGAAAACTAAACTGAGAGTCCATGGTAACATGTACATGAGCAGGACGTGGGTTGGATCAAACCACAGAGAAGCATTCAGCTTCAAACTCAACAAAGTGGAACAACTGCCTGGTTTAGGAATCACTTGCATTGAGAAGAGTTCCAAGATGTTATTGAGACATGAGAAAGGATTGCAGAGCTTTGTATTTGACCCTGGAAAGATTAGAGAAGTGAGGATATCTCTCAAGGCCATATCATGCACTCTGGTGTTGAGTGATCAGGGTTCTATCATCATACAGAGCTTGGATTTGAGGTCAAATCATTTTAAAGGAGGAGGGGATGGTGTAGCCATGAGTAGAGACATTGGAGAGCTGAGTGAGTCTGACGAGGGAGAGCTAGACTTGAGCAGAGAAGAGCTAGACTTGAGCAAAGAAGAGCCAGACTTGAGCAAAGAAGAGCCAGACTTGAGCAGAGAAGAACCAGACGAGCTAGCCAGCTTGTGGACCGGACCAGTAACTCGATTAAGGCTGAGAGTACAAGTGGAGAGTCTCAAATACTTAGCCAATTTCGTGGATACAAGACCAGGAGGAGAGATTCAAGATAAACCAGCATGTTGGTTTAATTTAATTGCAATGTAATTGGGCTGGGCTTATTTGGTTTTCATTGGTTTTCATTTAATTCAAACCAGAGACAAATTAGGATTAGTAAACCAATTTTAATTGGGATTAGGGGGGGATTTCGAAATTCTTAACCAAATTGGTTAAGGATTAGGTTAGAAGTCGTTTCCTGATTTCTTTAAGACTTGTAAGCAGCTTGCTTTGTTTTTCATTCAACTTTTAATCTAAAAACTTTCATACAAGTTGTTTCAAAGTCTCTAGCTTTCTCTGTTCAGCTCAAGAACATTGATCTCACTAAGGGAAGGAATTCCTAGTGAACCCATCTTAGACAATACAAGGTGATCTTGTGTCTTTGAGTAGCAAAACAGCTTCTGAGCAATCCATAGCTCTTTAGCAAAGTTCATCATCATCATCTATCATCTATCCACAAGCCTTGAAGCAGATTGAGTCTTTGATTCTCTGTTTGCAAGGATTATCAAAGCATTAACCCACCTACAAGAGATCCAGGGAGAGACAGCCATTCCAGGGCTGCACCAAAACTGGATAACCATGCTTATGGCCATTGAATCTCTTCTGGAGTGGATGGATCTTCAAGGTTTCTTTGGCCACGTTTCTGGTCTCTCTTGGAGTTGATTCTCCTAGCAACAAAAGAGTATCTTTGAAGCTTTCTTCTTTGCAACCTGAAATAATCTCAACATTTTGGACAAGAAACAAGTGCATTATATCTGTGGTTGAAACATTATAAACAAAATGTGAGAGTTCCAGACTTACTTTGATAGCTTCCACAAGTTGAAGAATGAATTTCTTCTTTGGACAACTTGTGTTGCTTAGCTGCCTTTCTTGCAACTTTTGATCTTGGTTCTGATGCTCATCTATTTTTATTATTCCTGGATCAAAAGATTTTGGCAAAGACAAGTGCATGATGTCTTCTTTATCAAGTAATAAGGGCAATTTAAAGTTAGAAACACTTCCCTTTCTTTGGCTGACTTTTAATGGCATGGATTCAGCATCTTGTAACATCATGGATTGTGCCTCTTCCTTTTGGGCAGTGTACTCCTCCTTGGTTCCTAAAAATATTTCACATTCTCTTGGACAAGACAAGTGCATTAATCTTGTCATGGAATTAATAAGAAAATTATGGTTTAATGTGAGACAAACCTTAAGACTTGGAATTTGAACAACATATTGTTCAATTTTCGGTTTCAGCTTGGGAGTTGGCTCATGACTGAACTCATGGTCTGGTTCCAGCCTTGGAACTTCAGTAAACACATCTGTTCTCCCTATATCAAGAACACATACGTCAGTATTAGTATCTAGAGGTGGTGTTAGACACTTACCTCGGTGTGATACTTCTAATACTGTTTTTGCTTCATTAAGCATCATAGACTGTATGGTGTCTTGAACTTTCTTCTGGTCCATCACAAGAGTGACGTCTGGTGGTTCATCTTCTATGAATTCTTGCTCCTTAAGTCCTGTTACAACACCTTTTGACAAAGACAAGTGCATCACACAAGAATTTTGAACCAATAAATCAGATTGAATAAAACTATCACCTTTTATAGATAAATCTGTTTTCTCTTCTAGTGATATTTCTTTCAATGCTTTCTTATTTGGACAAACTACAGCAAAGTGTCCTCTTTGATGACATTTATAACATATCTGCTCTTTTAAATCCCTAGAGTTAGAAGACTTACCTTGACTTGATGACTCTCCCTTCTTTGGGTTTGAAATCTCTTTAATCCTTGGACATAAATTTTGGAAAATTCTTGAGTCCAACAAGGATGTTGAGATCGTGTCTTTCTGAACCTCAGTACCTGTCTTAACATTCTTGGACAAAGACAAGTGACTCATACCAGTGGGAGATGATTTATAAACAAATTTATCAAGTATAGGACTTACCTTAGCCTTTACTTGCACAGTATCTAGCACTGGTTTTGAGGTAGACATCTCTTTCTTTGATGTTGCTTGGTAATGGCGCTTTGATGTGGTGCTTGTCCAGCCTGGATACTTCTTTGCTTGAGAAGTTTTCTCAACCTCCTCTGGATTCTTTGTAGTGGACAATGACTTCCTTGGATTAGGACAATAGGTGTGCCTTTGTTCAGCAGTTGGTCTCGGTTTTGTTGTTGATATAACACTCCACCGATTTTCTTGGTACATAGGCCTTGTGGGAATTTTGTTTCTGGTCCGGAGCTTCCTTACAAACTCCTTATACATCCTTGCCTTAAGATCTCCCCAATTAAGTACTGGATTAGAGCAGAAGGTCTTGGCATCTTCATGTATCCGCCAAGTGTGGGCTTTTCCAATAAGCATACCAAGAGCATATGATAGCTTATCTTCCTTAGGGATGCCCCTTGCTCGCAGCCACTGCTTCATGTCCGCCTCCCATTTTAAATACACCTCAGGATCCTTGCTAGAGCCAGAAAAGAAAAGATAATCAGGTGTATTTCCACTTCCTGTTCTACCTTTCTTCTTTGCGGCAGCTGATGTTGCTTGAGCTTTCTTAGTGCGGGTTGGTGTATGGTGGACTAGCACTCTGTATGGAGTAACTCCATAGCTGACTGGACTTAGTGGCTTCTTGAGAGGGTTGCAATCTTGGTTAGGATATGTGTAACGTTCACCTTCTTCTTTCATACTGATTTCAGAATCAGTATCATTGCTCCATGATGTGTTTTCTCGGCCAACCTCTTCCTTGTACAATCTTGTGTTGTTTTGAGAGTGATCTGGTGGTTTAGGTTCAGGACAGGCTTCACCAGGGTCGTCCCCATACTCTGGACTAGAGTAATCATCATCACAACATAACCCATGACAGCCATCTTTCTCACTGGACCATGCTTGGTCAGTTTCACTCATGTAGGAGCCTTGGCTTGAATCACAAAAACTCTCTTCTTCTGAATGATCTTCCATGGCGTCTACTCTGTCTTTTCTTAACTTTTACCTTGCACAAACAGAGAAAAGAAGAATCAATTCTTGGCTAGACAAAGGAAGGAAAGAAGAATCAGCAGCAAAATGGAAACTTATTAATTCTTTTTTTTTTGAAAAGTTTGAAAACAAAATGGAAATTTCTTTTTTTTTTTTTTATATATCAGAGGCAGCACGAAATATATAACATAAAACAAAAGAAAAGAAATTTTATTTTGGTTTTCAGATTAATAGAAACAAAGAACAATATATATATATATATTTTTTTTTTTTATTTGCAAGCAAATCAAAAAAAGAAACTAGGAAATAAACTAAATGCAAAATTTTAAATATGGCAATGGGAGCTGAGGGAATGAATGCAAACAACTAGGCTGATATTTCAAAAGAATTTCGTGGATCAAAACCACTTAACTCCTTCTCAAGAACAGCAAGAACACAAATAAGCAACAATGGCAGAAATAAAATAAGAAATCAAGCAAATAACAATTTTTATGGTTTTTTTTTTTTTTTATAATGAATGCTAAACTGAATCAAAACAGCAACTAGAACATAAAGAAACTTTTTATGGTTTTCTATTTTCTGGAAATCAAATAACAGGAACAGAAATAATAGCAAGACAATTTTTTTATGATTTTTTTTTTTTGATTTATGAATGCAAAAACAAATGAAACTAAAATGATTGCAAATAAAAGAGATAGGATAGATGCAACCTGATATATAGGAGCTTTTGAAGCTCTGATACCAGATGATGTAAGACTGGAATCACTCCAACTTTAGATCACTTGATGATCAGCAGATTCCAAGCTTAACTCGCGGAAGGTGGGATGTTGGTAGAGATGGTGGTGAAATTTTGATTGACTCTCTCAATCCTTGGGTTTGATCGACTCTCTCAATCAGTGAAGTCCAGGGGATGCTGAATCTCTCAACAGCCTAAGAACTACGAATCAATAGCAACAGATGAATCTCTCAAATGAAACTAATGACAAGGACAAACTCAAAGACACACTTTGAAGAAGAAACTGAATTTCTTATTGAATAAACTTATAGATTGAAAGGTGATTTTTACAATGCACGACCAAGAGCTTATATACTGCTCAGAAACAATAAAGCTAAGCTAGAAAATCAGAAAAAGAATCAAATAACAAAAGGAAGTAGCCGTTAGGCCATAAATGGCTTTCTTGGCCAAAAATAAGGAAGGTGAAGATCTTCTTGAGTCTTGAGAGTTTTGTGGGAAAACTCTGATGCCTTGGAATGTCTGGATTCATTGGAATTATCTTCAGAAGGCTCTGGTCGTCGTAATATAGCCGTTGGTGATTTATTCTCCAAGCTGGGAGTAGTACCGAACAAGGAAACTTGGAGTAATTGGAGATCCTCTTGATCACATGCTGGCTGGTGTATGTTGTAAGGGTGGAATGCTCTTCTGGACTGTTGGATGCGTACTCTGGATGTCTTTGATCATGTAGAAACTCTCCTGGTCGCCAAGTCTTGGTTTGACAAAGATTGAACCGGTGAGACTCCAAATAAGGCAGGTGCAGAACTGGTTTGACCGGTTTTGGAGATTGGACCATAACTTCGGATTTCCGTGGACTTTTCTCTTCATTCTTGGCTTGATGGAAATATAAGAGATTCTTCTTGAAGTTCATGATTTGGTTTGGGTCAGAACGCTTCATCGTTGGGCTTGAAACATCTTCTAAACTCGGATACTCGCAGGTGGATGGGCTGGGGAACCTCCGGTTTGTAAAATTCATATCTTCCTGGTCTGAGTAGCTTTGGGGATGCTTCCAATTGGGCTTGTCTCCTTGTTGAGTGTATAACGCATGAAAATTGGTTTCATGTCTAAATTCCTCCGGGTTAGTGAGATACATCGTCTTGACTGAACACATATCCGGGTTGGTCCGGTTTGGAAAGACTTCTTCTTCTTCATCGGGAAAGGCTTCCTGAGCTTCTGGATCAGCTACGGAAATGATGTCTGCATCAGGACATATGGCAATATCTTCATGATTCTTATCAAACCAGGATGAACCACGATCTAAGAAGATTTATTTGGAACCACTAATCAG
>NW_026619440.1:0-8310 GCF_000801105.2 Raphanus sativus | reverse complement strand
AAACCTTCACCGGCTACCAAACCTTTACCCCGCGAGAGCATCATCGAGTTCCCCCGAGATCTCCTCCCGCGACATCGCCAACCACAGCTTCATCCTCACCGCGGAGCATAACCGAGCCTCCACCAATTTCACAAACTAGAACCGACTGTTCTCCTTTGACGGAAAGGAGCCACATCGGCGAACCAAGGCCGACCGTCCATCTAAAGAGAGATGCGACGGCGGAAGCAAAAGAACCACTCAAAAATTAAAAACTGAAAAGGAAAGGATATCTAAACAATTAACAAGGTGGGGAGACCGGACCGACGGTGGCTAAAGGAGCCCATCCCGTCGGCCGGAAGAAAATCTCACGGCGGTGGTCTCTTCTCTTTTCTATTGCTTTCTCTCGACTCTCACTGTTCTAGAAGAGTATATCAAAGACATTTAGTTTTTTTTTTAACTTATTTTTGAAGCTACTCCTTTAATCTCTTTTCGTATTTGCCAGAAAACATTAATGTCATAGTTCTTTAATCTGTTTTTTTCTCTCATTTTCTTCTTTCCTACCTGTCTCTTTCGTCAAATACCAAATTTCTTTACCAATTACAGAACCTATCGTTTTTTTTAATTTTATCCTTCTTCTTTACTTTTGATTTCCTATTCATTTACTTTTCCCTCTTTCTCCTTCTTCTCATTTTTTTTTTTCAAAAAAATAATCTTTACAGATCTTTTAATCTTTCAAAATAGAACTACAGTACCACCTTAATTTTTCACATGACTACCGTCACTACCACAACTTATTTCTTTTTTTTTGCTAAACAACCACAACTTATTTCTTCACCATTGTCACAACTATTTTCACTGCGGCCGCCGCATTTACAGAACCACAGCTGCAATTCCTTTCCTTCCCCATCATTACCCCTTACTCCACCTTCACAACCTACTGTCAAATAGACACCATCCGAAACTGGTGAAGGCGAAGGCTATTCAGACTTTCTAAGAAAACGGGGAACACATGAACGTAGATTTTGACCACACAAACACTAAACATGACTAAGTGCCACTGATCATATCTCTGACCATATAAACACATACTCTGATTTTGACTATATGAACACTGACATTAACCATACTTTCTCTCCACGGAAATCATGACCATGCGGCTTCCAACAGTAACCACAAGCTCAACAAAATGCTAACCACAAAAGAGCAACTAACTTTTCATTATGACCCTGACCATAAATCAATATAATTAAATTAGGATCCCTTTTATAGAATTACCCTTGATTCTCCTTGGCATATTACTTTTTGTGCCATCAGTTTTACTTTAGAAATTAAATTCATTAAGGGTAAAAAAGGGTAAGAAAAAGAGACCATAACTACCTAATAACATGTCTATAGTTATATTTATTTCCCCTAATTATATACTAACTAATTCAACTAATATTAGTCAGAACCTACGTTAAAAATACAACAACTTAATCTACCCCATCTACGATTACATCAACCAAATGAAAGACCATGCATATATAATTTATAAATTGTAAAGCCAATGCACCCACAAAATAAAAAAACCTCAAAATATACCAACAATACATTATACAAAATATATTCTATTTCTAATAAAATTAAAATATTATTAATAAATGGTCGATGGCAAAATTTAAAAAACCTAATTTCTTTACTAAAAGTTATATAAAACAGATTTTAAAAACATAACTAAAAACTAAAATAAAAAAGTAGAAGTTATCTGTTAGTCACTAATTGGGTTCCAAGTTTTAGTGATTTTTGACTTTTAAAATATTATTTTTCATAAAACTTAAGTTGGATTTATCTTGGATCACCGGGTTTACCGGTTCAATCTTGGATCCGGGTCGGGTTTCAAAACACTGAATATAAGACTTTAATTTTTAGATCGATTCTGGGTCAGATTTTTTTTAATACGAATATTTTTGACTAATTATATTTGGTAACTACTAAAAATATAATATATTGTAAACTTTAGAAATAAAGTTTAAATTAATTTTTGAAATGCATATAGCACAAGTGTATAGTTGCGTACTTGACATATTTAATATAGTCACCAAAATTATATCAAATTAAACTAATAATTACAAATATAGTTACAAAAATATAAAAATAAAAATAAAAAAAATTTCCAAAAAAAATTAAAACAAAAAATATACCCGCCCTTTCAAAGGGCGGGTCAAAATCTAGTGTCTTTTCTTATTAACCACACCAATCTTGCCAATTAATTTCACTAACCACGAACAGCGGAGCGTCCTTAATCACGTCATTCACTACACAAAATTTCTGACCACAACTATCAGCCGCGTGCAACTCAACCATCGACCACATAACACCTGACCATGACCACATATATATGAAAAATGGCGTGCTTTTAGCTTCAAACACTTTTAACCAAGTCAGGGGCAATTATGTCTATATAATTCGAAAAAGCTAGTCTAAAGTATCTCAAAGTGTAAAGGGCCAAGCCCAAAGTATGTCAATATGCAAATTTATCATATATAGTTGCGTTTATCCAAAGTTTTAGAGTTAATTCTCAAAAAAAAAAGTTTTAGGATTTAATATTTAGTATTTAAAGGTTTAGTATTTTGCGTATAGCATTTAAAATATTAAAAGAATACTCTCTTCGTATCATCTTAATAGGTGTTTAGAAAAAAAATTTGTTTCAAAATAGTTGATGGTCTCACTATTCTAAATAAAATTTAATAACATTTGAAATAAAAGCATATTTGGATATTTAATAAATTTTAGTTCAGGTTTGGTACTATTTTTTCGGATCGTGATCGATTCGGTTCTTCAGATTTAAATTTTTTTCTTCAGCTTTGATATTGACATGAAAAATAAATAATAATTTATTTTTAAAATATACAGTGCGGGTCAAAATTTAGTTTAAATTAAAATATAATTATTTAATTAATATAGAAATATGTCATATTATTTAAACAAAATATCAATGTATTAGTATTGTACAGTTGCATTCTAAAATCATTTATTTTAACAACAAGTCAAAATAAATATATTGATTGGAGAAGCGATAAAACAAAGTCAGAGAAGCACATAATTTACCACTGACACTCTATGTGTCAAATTTATTATAAAGAAAGTTTAGTAAAATAAATATATTCAATAACTACAAACAAATAATATATTTAATAAAAGTAAAAAAATCTGCGCTTTCGAACCGCAGCTTTCGGACCGCAGATCAAAATCTAGTTAATTTTAAAACATGCCAGTCAAAATCAATTTTGAAAATTATGGCTTGGTTTGATTTTGGTTAATTTGGTTTCTCAATTTTCTTAACAATTGTTCTCTTTTAATTACCAACTTATCCTCCTCGGTCAAGAATTTTGAAAATCTCATGTGTGACACAAGGGTACAAGTTAGAAGGCTACCCGTTAAATGATATATTTAAAATCTGTCATGTGATGATATCCATAGACACAGTTTGAAACAAAAGCATACTTGTAATTAACATTTTTGTATATGGTATCCGTAGTTGGAGTAGAACTTGAAAACATAGTCTGCGCCTTCAGTGGGAATGAATTCCAAAACGAAAGATTCTCCTACCATCACCCCATTAGCCTCACAGAAACCTTTCCATCCATTCTCCAAGGCGATTGTCCCATCTTTTGACAGTAAATATGCAAACCACTTCATCCCGCTTCTACCCAACAGAGTTATCTTTCCAGGGTTCATGATGCCATTAGTCCACATGAATTGACTCGGAAGTTGCTGTGAGATATGTAAAGTAATAATACCAATTAGAATTGAAGAAGAAGCTAACCCCACCTCTAAAGCTAGAGAGAGTCTCGTTTGATGAGCTTACCATCTTACAGTCCCTGACACCTTCAGGTGTAAGTGTTAATATCACGATCCGGCTTTGGATTGCTGAAGACAACTCTCTTATTTTCTCCAAATCCCGTGATCTACTCACTTCTCTGCTGTTCTCTGCTTTCCTGGTCTTGTTTCCACTGTTAAATCCCGACTGTTTTGAAACCTCGCTATCATTGTTAGACTCTACACGGAGCAAACTGAGTACAGGAGTTGCGTTTTCCCAAATTGACTCGAAGGTGATGGAGTCACCCGTCTTTAAGCCGTTTGCTTTAGCAAAATCTTTCCATCCTTTTCCCAAGCTCATTCTACCTCTTTTTTCCAGTAGAAGACTAACCAGCCACTTTACACCATCTTTACCCAGCAAAGTTATATCTCCAGGCTTGTTCATGTTATTCTCCGTCATAAATTCCAACGGAAGACGCTATAAAAATATTTTAACAGAGAACTTAAACATGCCATTTCGTTATGCTGTAAAACAAACAAGAAATGACTGACGAACACTTACCAGTCTACCATGTTTGAGACTGTCAGGTGTGATTGTTAGTGTCAGAAATCGGTTTTGGCTTAGTATAGTTGAATCTCCCCATTCCAGAAGATTTGTCTCTCTCTCCCATGAGCTGCTCTCTTTTTTGCTGTTTTCACCTTCTTTGCTGATCTCTTTTCCGTTGGTAGTAGGTACTATGGGAAGAGGCTCTTTCTCCATTGCTTCTGAACACTCACCTCCTTCTCTACTGTCAATGTTAGACTCCGGAGGGCACAAACTGAGCACAGGAGTTGTGTCTTCCCAATTCAACTTGAGTGTGAAGGATTCACCAGTTTTTAAGCCGTTTGCTTTAACAAAACTTTTCCAACCGTCACCCAAAGTCATTCTTCCTCTGCTTTCCACGAGAAGATTTGCCAGCCACTTTGAGCCGTCTTTACCTAACAAATATATCTTCCCAGGCTTGTTTATGCCATTCTCCCTTGTGAATTGCATTGGAAGACGCTGTAGAGATTTGAACAAGCGTCAAGACCAACAAGGAATAGATTAGAGAAAACTAACCCTCTGAATCAGTTGTTGTTACAACGATCTTACCAGTCTACAATTTCTGACCTCAACAGGTGCAAGTGTGAATGTTGCTAATTGTTTCTCGCTTGACGAATATATCTGTGTCGGACTATTTGAGCTTGTAAATTCTTGTGGAAGATGCTGCATAGACCAGCAGATTAAGACTGATCAACAAAAGGGTTATTAGATTAAATCGCTCAATACAATGACACACTTTGGTTAGGCTTCAATGGTTATAGATGAAACACGTTAAAGAGGGGAAAATAAACAAAAATAAACCAACAAAACAACACCAAAAGGAATTTTGATTTACTTCCAAACCAGAGTTAATGAAACTGAACTAAACTAGAAGTACAGATCAATTAGCTAATGAGTTGCATAAATTTAAGCAAGAGATTTTAGTTATTGAAGGAGTAAAGTAAACTGAATAATATAATCACCAGTGCATCCGTGCGTAGATTAGAAGCTGTGACATGGGCTACAAAACAAGAGGGTTCTGATGAAGGATCTGCTTCTGTTCCTGGGTTGTTCTTCTTCACTTTCTTCTTCAGCGGAAGCTCTGTAGAAACACTCCACCGAAGTAAGTAAAGTACCCTTAGAATCATCTAGATATGGTACTACAATGAAATAGAAGAGAAATAGATATACCAATGTTGTACTGATCATGTCCATCTCCATCATATAATGAAAAGCCTCGTTCTTTTCTTATTATCGAAACGCTGCCTGTATCAGAAAAACCCTAAAATTGTTTACCATTCACAATAACGTCTGCCAGAAACAGCTTCAATTTTCAGTTCTTCCTTAAGTGTAAAGCTTCAAAACGTATTAACATATTTTGACTAAAACAACTCTCCACATTAACATATGTTTGGAAGTTAAACATAATCTGATCTTACCAATGTTTTCCTGATCATTGTTGCTGCTTGGAGGTAGCACATTTTGAATCTCAGAGAATCTAGGTTCTAAATCTGAGACTTGGAACATCATATCTCCTTCATCTCTGAAAACAACAATTTCGCCAATTTGATAATCATGAGCACCATGACGAACTATTTCAGGAAAAAGTGTTGATGTCTCAAATCGGTTTTGGTTTACTAAAGATGAATCTAGCCTTCTAAGAGGGTATATGCTGCTCTCTTCTCTCCTGTTTCCACTGCTAGGTTCTGTGAAAGCAGACTCCTTCTCTCTTGCTTTTGAGCACTCACCCTGCTGCCTTCTATCACTGAGCAGCCTGAGCACAGGAGTTGAGTCTTCCCATATTGACTCCAACGTGATGGAATCACCAGTCTTTAAGCCGTTTGCTTTAGCAAAATCTTTCCAACCCTTTCCTAAACACATTCGCCCTCTTCTTTCTAGCAGAAGACTTGCCAGCCACTTTGCACCATCTTTACCCAAGAGAGTTATATCCCCAGGCCTGTTCATGCTATTCTCCGTCATGAATTCCAATGGAAGACGCTACACAAGATGTGAAGGAAAAATTTAAGAAATGTTGTGTAATCAGATATTGACCAAGAAATGATTGATGAAATTTACCAGTCTACCATGCCTGAGACTGTCAGGTGTAATTGTTAATGTCAGGAATCGGTTTTGGCTTGCTGAACTTGAATCTCTACTCTTATCTTTCTCCCATGAACTCCTCTCATCTTTCCTGTTTTCATATTTGATAACTTCGGTTCCGCTGCGACGTTTTATGGGAAGAGACTCATTCTCGCTTGCTTCTGAACACTCTCCTTCTGCTCTAATGCCAACGCTATGAACTGCAGTAGGGCATAAACTGAGAACAGGAGTTGTGTCCTCCCAATTCAACTCCAGTGTGTAGGATTCACCGATCTTTAAGCCGTTTGCTTTAACAAATGATTTCCAGCCGTCTCCCACAGTCATTCTTCCCCTGCTTTCAAGGAGAAGGTTTGCCAGCCACTTTGAACCATCGTTACCCATCAGATATACTTTTCCAGGCTTATTGATGCCATTCTCCCTCGAGAATTGCATTGGAAGACGCTGTAGAGAATCGAACAAGCGTCAGAACCAATAAAGAGAAAACTAACCCTTTTGAATAAAGAATTGGTATGGCGATGTTACCAGTCTACAATGTCTAACATCAACAGGTGCAAGTGTAAATGTTACGAATCGTGTCCCCATTGACGAATCTGACGATATTATCCGTTTCGGACTACATTTCCTTTTAAGACCACCTAAGCTTGTGAAATCTTGTGTAAGAAACTGCAACCACCAAATGAACACGAGTGTCACATCAAATGAACTGGTAAGTAGAATAAGTTAAAAGTAAATGACCGTTTAGATTTAATTATTCTATAAGTAACAAGTCTTAGAGTAGGAAAAATAAACCAAATCATGTCAAATGAAAGATGGTTTTAAACCGACAAAATACATATCTTCAAAATGAGTAATGACTAATGGCTAGAAGACACTGATCACTCAGGATAAATTTGCATATCAATTTGAACAGAAAAAAAGTTTTATTTTGCATTGCAAGATCAGCTGCAAAAGACTTAGTCTTGCAAGATCAGCTGCAAAAGACTTAGTCAAGTTTCATGAATAACAAAAACTTCAAAATGTCTACCTACAGAATACGAAAAGATGCAAGAGTAAAGTATACTTAAATTCTAGAAACGCACCACCGGTGTATATGTATGAGTTGATGAAGAACCAGGTTCATTTTCTGGATTATTCTTCTTTCTTGGAAGCTCTGTATCAGATAACACCATCATAAACTTTTATTATAAAATTGAAACAAATCTCAAACAAGAGAGAGAGATAGAGATAGAGACCATCGTTATTTGATGAAAAGCCTGCTTCTTGTCTTGGGTAGGGATGCTTCTTCATTGAACCTGTACCAGAAAGAAACAGTTTCCCCTCAGTTTTTCCTAATTAAACATCACGAGATCGATATTACCGGTGTTGTCCTGACCATTGTTGCTGCTTGGAATCTCTACGTCTCGAATCTTACAGTAACTGTGTCCTACATCTGAGACCTGGAACATCATGTTTCAGAAAAGGAAGAAACTCGCCGCCAGAGATCTTAGTTCCGTTGTCTCCTTCTCAACCCTAGAAATTTTTCTCAAATCGACACAACTTTCTTCTACTCCGATGAGCAATTCGCCATCATCCAAAGTTGAATTCTCAAAGAGCAAGGTTAACCATTTGAGGGGTAATTTGCAATTTTTATAATTTATTTTTAGCCAAATCTCATAAATAACATTTTGAGTTGACATACTGTGTGTTTCTTTTTTTTTTTGGACAACTTTGAGTTGATATATGTATGTTCAAATTATTTACAACTCACTTTTTAATAATTAACTAACGGTATTAAACATTTTATACTATAAAATTAAGTGTTTGTCCGCAGTTACAGAGTTTACAAAAATTCGTAAATAGGTATATTATCAACAAAAAAGGTTAGAATAAAT
>NW_026619439.1:0-8326 GCF_000801105.2 Raphanus sativus | reverse complement strand
CCTAAAGCTTTTTCGATAAGCATAGCGTATCAGAATCTGTATGTTTCAGCTCATTAATGCTATACTTCAATGGCAGGGTCTTCTTATGAACTATTTGATGATTTATACCTTTGTTTTTTCTCTCTCTTGCAGTGGATGCTGTGGTCTACCTAGTGGATGCTTACGACAAGGAGAGATTTGCAGAATCGAAAAAGGACTGACGCACTTCTCTCAGACGAATCTCTAGCCACCGTTCCGTTCCTCATCCTAGGAAACAAAGATTGACATACCATACGCTGCATCAGAGGACGAGCTCCGTTACCATCTCGGCCTCTCCAACTTCACCACGGGAAAGGGTAAAGTGAACCTAGTGGACTCCAACGTAAGACCATTGGAGGTTTTCATGTGCAGCATCGTCAGGAAGATGGGTTATGGCGAAGGCTTCAAATGGCTCTCTCAGTACATCAAGTAACTACTAAGCCGCCAAGACTCCAACAACCACATGGCCTTGTTATTGCTAAACCATAAGTTCCCAGCTTTGTCTCTCTTGTCTTGCTTTTTTTCATGTTTTGTAAGAAATGTCGTGAAACTTAGCTTCTCGTTGCTCTGGTTTGGTTTCTTTGTAGTGATTTTTTTTAAATAACATTACATGTTTCGTAAATTTATACTATTAAATAAGGTAAAAATGTTTGGTTTTAACTTTGTGAGGTTAGTCAAGTAAAAGTGTAAAACCCGGTAGAGAGATGTGTCGTTTGAACATTTTAACACTCGTTTCACTCAATACAGTGAAACCTCTATAAATTAATAATGTTGGAACTACACCAAAACTATATTTTTTATTAATTATAGAGATTATTATTTAGCGAGATATTAATTGAACCAAAAACTCATTTTGAAACTATTGAAATTATACTAATTTATAGAGATATTAATCTATCGATTATTAATTTAAAAGTTATACCGTAGTTACGTGTTCTCGGGTACATAACATTGAATTTGTTTACGTAACTGAAATAGATATCGAACTGAACCTGCAAAAGATCTGAACCAAAATTTATAAATATATAAATGAAGTTTAAATATTTAGTACTGAAAATCGGAACCCGAATGGATATGCATATGTCCATCCCTAAATGTAGTCATGTAGATTTAGATGTACTAGCAGAAAATAGTTTGTCGACCATTGGATCAAACCTTCCAATGAAATAAAACCATCCGTGAGAGATTTACACAACAAAACCCATAAAAAAAATCTGGTCAGAATCCCACCATACAATACTTGGTTTGTAATATATGAAATTGTGGTTTTTCCGGGCTACGCCTGGGTTTTCTTATATAAGTTTTAGTTTCATTAAATCTATTATATATATGTATATTTATCGTTTTGAAGAAATATAATTATAAAATGAATTTAAATTATTAGAATGGCAAACGATAATAATAATGAAATAGATATTCCATGACTTAAAATTTATATGGTGTTGATTTATATTTTTAAAATAATTGAACACTGAATTATTGTGTTCTTATAAGTTTTACTAATGTTTCAGATGTATTTTTCAATTATTTATTTACTACTGCAATATTTTTATTGTTTAGAACTATTTGATCTGATAAAGCTAAATTTTTTATTGGTTCGAGAAATATTTTTGTATGTAAATTGTAATTTAACTGTTTCAATATTTTGTTGTCGAGAAAAAGAAGTGACTTAATAGATACTAAAACTAAATGTGAAAATTAATGTATATGTTTTAATTTTGATTTTCATCACAAAGAAAAAAAGTTATTTGAAAATATTTTTTTTAAATGTAATATTTTCTTTTTTCTTTTGGAGCTTTTCTATATTTTGATTTACCATATTTAGAGGATAAATATAGTCTTCACTCTTCATGATTTTATCCCCAGATATTTCCTTCCAACTTATTACTCCCTCCAATTTCAAATTAGTTGTTGCCTCTAGAGAAAAAAAATTGTTTTCAAAATAAGTGTCGTTTTCGAATTTCAATGCAAAAATTTATTAATAAGATTATTCTGTCTATTTTTTATTGTTAAAATAGTTAGGTGTATAGGTAATAATGTTTTATCTTGGAAATATATAAAAACTAGTGATTTTCCGCGCTACGCGCCGGGTTCGTATGTTATACTTTTACATAAATTTAATAATTATATATGGTTTTAACAAATAAAATATGTTAAATATGAAAATAAAAATATATTAAAATGACATTTTCTGATTTTTTTTTATAGTGGTTGTTTGAAGTTGTTTAGTTCAAAGTGTAATAGCATAAGTGGTTATTACTAATAGATTTAATAAAAATAGAATAAAAAGTCGACAGGCATAACAAAATTAATTTAGTTGAAATTTAAAACATAAAACAAAGTTGATATTTTATATAGAGAACATACTTATATTATTAATTATTAAAATAACTATATATGAACTATATATTAATTATTAAAATAACTATATATGAGATGTTAGCATCTATAACAATTATGAGAAAGACAATTTCTAACTATCTGTGACATCCAGGTTTGCTGACTTGTTGTATTTAGTAATGGTTTTGACAATAAATGGTTAGTGTGGTGCAAATGATTAATGGTGAAGGTGGTGTGTGGTTTACATTAATTTTAAATAACTTTAGCAACCATGCAACGTTTTTAAATTTTTCTCAGATTGGAAGTAATGATTTTTTTTCCTTAAGTTGGGTTTTTTTGCTTAATAACCAAAAAAAAATTAATTAGATTTTGGGAGAGAGTAGAGAGAGAGATAGGAAGAGAAAGTAGGAGAAATGGGGTGTTTTTAGTTAGTTAGTGATTTTTTTTTGTGTATATTTCACCCAATTTCCCTAAGTTTTAAGAGTATATTAATCACTAGTGGTATTCCGGCGCTACGCGCCGGGTTCGTATATTGTTTCATGGTCTTAGTGAAGAAAATATGTTTTAAAATACAAAAATTAATATATTTTGAAAGAAAATGATATTTCTTCTGGTTTATTAACATGAAAACTGATTTGGTTTGAATATTTGGAAGGAAAACCAATAAATATTATAGATATTTTTCATTTTGTATTTTTATGCGATATTTACTTTGATTATTTTTTATAGCTTTTGATATTTTCAAATTTTGGGATTATTCTAAATTGTGTAGGGTATTTTTGATAGTGCTGACTTGTCAGGTCTAAAAATAATAAAATATTTAAATTTATAATTGTGATTCACATATTCTCAAGCACCCAAAATATTTAAATTTATAACTGTTGAAGTTTTGGATTTTTCCTATCCAAGTTCGGGTTCATTTTTGTTCTTTGGATCTGAATATTTTGATCAGTCTTATGTGTAGTGAATATAGGAAACACTTTCTTAGTTTCAGCAGCAAAAAAAAAACTTTCTCCGTAAATCCTTTTTGTTTTAGATAATATATTACAGTATTATAGTGCTCAGTTAAATATAATTTGTTGTATATTGGTATGACCTTAAATATCTGTGACACTACTTTCACTCGGGAAACGTTAAAGATTTGAGCAAACATTGATTAAGGGAATTGGTAAGCGATTAAGCCCCTCCAATCATTTCTCTTCAGTTGCGATACCTATAACACTACACATATTAATGAGACATATTGCTGGCTTATCTTTACATCTGAAACAATATTACATCAGGAAAATTGCACATAACAATATTTGACAAAACCCTAGCTCCAGGAAAGCGAGGGCGTAATCTTAGTCAGAATAGCGCCTGTAGCCCACATATCTGAAACACAATAAAAATTAGACCATTGTTAAGATATGGACCAATAAACCATATTGAAAGACATCTTTTTATTGGAATTTTGAGAACACTAAGCAACTTTCTACGTGTAGACATATGACTGTAGTTGATATTTCAGGTTCCATGTACTGTTATAAATTTAGGGCAATCACAATCAGCACATGTAACATCTTAACTACAAATAGAATGCTTGTAAGGACTCATTCCAACAGATTAGAGAAGTGAACCTTACCAGCGTGTCGAGACATACGCTTTATACGATGGACTCGAGTTTACCTCTCGGGCCAGGCCAAGATCAGTGATACTAATGACATCTTTAGAGACTAACCGATTTTCTGTAGCGGACAAAAAATCTACATGTGATCCATTGACAAAACTGCTAAAAAACCTGGAAACTGAATCAAAAATACCCATCAGACGTGTGTACCTGGCCTTAGATCACTGTGGAAGCATCCACGCTGATTCATGCAAGAGAGCCTTGAAAGACTTGAAAGCACCAATTTCGGACATCAGATTCCGCAAGAAGATTAATAAGATACGAAACGTATCACTTCACTCAGATTAATACATTCTTTCCAATAGATATACATACTTGATATCTGTCCATGAAAACTTTAGTACCCTGAAATCAAAGTACAAAAAGTATAAAAGAGTTGATCTCTCGTTAAAAACAACTTACAACTTCATCAGTCAGTTTATTGACAACTCGCCAAACATTCCCAAAAGTTTCATCACCAACATCTTTGACAAAATTATACCTAGAGTTGCATATGGCATTAAAAAAAGGCTAACATAAACTATATAAATTAAGGGGTCTGTAATGTACATAACTTCAGTTTCTTGTTGTTTGAATGGTAGAAAACTCAAAGTTTCTCCCACTGGGTAGACATGCCATTATATTACTAATCAATCATTCACCAGCAAGACAAAAGAAAGACACTAAGAGAAGAAGGCAAAATATATTGAGGACTGGAAGGCACAATAAACCAACATGAAAGAACATTATGGGTTAGAAGGGGTTTGGAGACTCTAGGAAAAGACTATGGAAGCTACATGTAAAAAAACTTAAAAAGACGCTTGGACATCTTTAGTTAGTCAGCCCCATAAGAAACATCATGGTATAGGGAGTAAAACAGTTTTTTTTTACTGTAAGGATCAGGTTTAGATGAGGCTTCAGGAGTATGCGAAGAAAGGATAACTTGCTGACATCATCCACGTAAAATACAAAGATGCCAAACCAACAATCATGTTCAAAGAGTATGACGCAAAAGGCAACCAGGACCTAAATACGATTTCTATAAAATCTATAATTTATATTCCTTTTATGATGTTAACACTACTGTCATCATGATAGTTTGTGTGCCATTTACGATGATTCTATAAAGTTGTACGATGGCTGCCAAATGAAAACAGACCTTGCAAAAATGTGATCGTGGTGGCCAAGAGCATGAGTTGGTCATAATTGCAAAACCAAAAGCTCTCCATTGGGATGGGGGGGGATAGATTCTGCTAAGTCAACGAACATTGTTTTGTGAACCTAATAGCAAAAGGGGTGTCACCAAATCGAAAGTTTGGGTTGCTTCTTGTAGCACCAAACACACTTAGTTCATAAAGCCCTCTTTTAAGATGCGTTGAGCCGGTGAAATATGATAACATCGAATTGAAAAAGTTGCTTACTGAAAGCAGAGAAATTAATAACCAATGTACCTTCCAATCGATGAGCACCATATCAATGCCTATCAGCTCAACAGCTTTCTTTACATTATTGGCCTCCCAGAGACGAAGCATTGTTTTCAAACGGCCTAGACTCTGTAAAATAAAGTTTGGAAGAAGCCATGATCAGACAGGTTGTTAGAGAAATAACGTAAGTTATTAGTTGGTAAGAAATTAGGGATTTGAATCAATCTTTCAGAGGGTCTATATATACACGGACGAATGAGACTGCAAAAGCAGTATTTAAGATACATTGAAGAGAGAGTAGTGGGATTCCTTGTTGATTGTAATTAATACGGACCGTTACGTCGTCCAAGGAGTATGACAACAGAGACGCAACTTCGACGGAGAGCTAGGTCGGAGGATGGTGGTTTGCTAATGGGCCACTCCTTAATGAACAACATTTGGTTAAGTGAAGTTCAGTCTAAGCCCAATAAAATATCAGGAGCCCCAATCATTTATTTTGTCGATTAAATTGTCGTTGAAATGTGATAAGGAGGTGTCAGAAACAAAAATAAAGGGACGCGCGCAACAAAAAGAAAAATGCATAAGAAACACACACCACTAACGTCTTGACACGTGTTGCAAAATGCCCCCTCTCTCTTGGGCGACGTGGACGCAGGAAAAGGCAGATATATCTACTTTATTGTATTAGATGTTCACGGTTTTTAAAATGTAAACACGGATAGCATGCATCATGGAAGTTATTGGTTTCTTTGCACAGTGTAACATGGGAAGATACCATAGAGTTTATGTGTCAATACCAATAGACCAAATGTTAGTCTTTTGGACTTGAATCACCATCAATTACTAAACATTATTAGAATGGGATTAGTGGAATTTTTAGATTAATTATATGACGGTTACGTTGATTGCGTTAAAAAAAGAGAATCGTAGAGGCTCCATTCTCCATCGTCAACATCAAATACAAAGAAACCTTATAAACCAGTATTTTGACACCCGATCCGGATATTGAACCGGACGATTTACCGGATCATTGGGTCAACCGTGGATGAACCGCGGTTTAGTAAATGAATAAGTTTTATTATATAATAATATATTAGCTATGAAAATAAATATAAAAAAAAACTAAAGTTAATATTTTAAATGTTTTCAAACATAAAGTAATAGTTTGGATATGTATCTATTTTATGTTTAAAAAAATTTGAAAATACTTAACTTTAGTTTCCATTTTTGTATTTTTATTTGACATACAAAATATTAAGAAATAGTTTAAAGTATTTAAAAAAAAAATATGTAACATAAGAGTTATGAAATCTAAAAAAAATCAAGACATTAAATTCATAATAAATTAAAATTCCAATCCAAAATTAAAAATATCATTACAATAAATTCTTAATAACAAAAATAAACTAACACATAATCACAATTAACACCAAAACACATTAAATAGAGTTGAGAAAAGATTTTAATTATTAAAAAGAGAATACCACATGGCATTTTTCCCCCTAAGGAGATAAAAAAACTCAACTTTATTAGTAAAGTATTTTAAAAAAATATGTAACATAAGAGTTTATGAAATCTAAAAAAAATCAAGACATTAAATTCATAATAAATTAAATTCCAATCCAAAATTAAAAATATCTTACAATAAAAATCTCAATAACAAAAATAAACTAACACATAATCACAATTAACACCAAAACACATTAAATAGAATTGAGAAAAGATTTAATTATTAAAAGAGAATGCCACATGGCATTTTTCCCCCCAAGGAGATAAAAAAACTCAACTTTATTAGTATAATAGATTACATGTATTATTAATGTGTGTGTATAACTCTAAATGACAATTAAAATGAAACGGAAAGAGTAATGATTTTTATGGGAAGATGTGTTATTAAAAATAGTGATGTGTAGATTTAGGGAAAACATTATATGTATTGTAGCAACTTGTAAATTAAAAGTCTTTTTGTTACATGGCATATGAATAACTAAATAAATATGTGCAGGCTTGGGGATAAATGGATAATTCTCTTTACCAGTGGCTACCATTTGATTTGAATGAAATTCATGAGCTTCCATATCTATGGACTTTTTTCAATCCAATATTGTCTCAGCAAGGTTTCCTTCCCTGATGCTTCTCAGTGACATTAATCATAAATTATATATAGGTATGCTGCTAGTAGAAAACATAGCGAGATAGCTTGATGAGTCAGCCAAAATTAAAAAGAGAGCTTTGAATCATGTAGTTGCATTACCTATAGATCTTATTTTTGAACAAGTCACGTGGTGTGCAAAAAGACATATAAATCAAAATGTAACGCAGAACAGTAGAGATATTTATAACTGAAGCAGTAAATTGACATGAACGTCTCTAGACTCTAGAGTTCATTAAGCAAAAAGACAGATCAGAACCTTTAAGCCATCATCCAAGACAGAGTACCGATATTTAAAAATATAAAGACAAACAATAACGTACCCACCAGACCACATTCAAAATGATTAGTAGTCTCTTTGATGAACTTACATTCTCTGCACCTCCAATGATGTTCACCTTAAACAAAAAGAAAGAACTTGACAGGCACATGGAACTGCACGATCAGAAGCTTGTGTTACTTCAGTATTCCAAGAATCTACATATCCTGTATAATCATCTAATCAATCCTCAGAAGCACAACATCAACTAAAGTTTTCTCCATCTTACCCCCCCCCCCCTCTCTCTCAGACAGTTTCTCACTCCCAAGGAGTTCTTGTAAATTTGCTACCAGTCTAAAATCCTAGGTGACAAATTTGGTGTGTTTAGTGAATCGTATGCAGACCGTAGCGCTGGAAATTTTGAAGGGGCGATTGCCTCTAGCAACATGTGTTTTCGTACACCATTTTATATCTATTCTATTAAT
>NW_026619438.1:0-8329 GCF_000801105.2 Raphanus sativus | reverse complement strand
TGAACAATAAATGTAAACTAAATAAATAAATAAACGATTTTTTTTCAAACATAAATAACTAAATTTAATAACCGTATACAAATCATTTATGTTCAATTCTATTTCTATTTTAGTATGCATCCTCTCAAATATTGATTCATTACTTTTACAACAAAATAATAAATTAGTTTGACTAAGAATTTGTATGGGGAACTTTTGTGAAATTGGAGCATCACATTCATAATATATCCACCACTCATCTAAATATTTAGGAGTTAAAATACTTTAAATATGACAATTTAAGTTAAATGATACTGTATTACATAATGGATCAAACAGTAGCCGGGGTCCTTGCAGGTTTTCTAGAATTTTTAAGTAACGAATTTTTAAAAAAAATAAATCAGATTACATATAGGACCACTGGTTTTTCTAGTTTAACCGTGGATCTAGACAGGGTTTCATACCACTGAATATAACTTTTCATGTGTAATATTTAAATTTAGATACAGAAATAAAAATACAAATTTATATCATATAAATATAGTTCGTTTCGGAGATAGATTATGATTTGGGAACGCTGATCAAAATCTAATTTATAATCAAGGACTTAATCCAAAGAGTAAAAGAACAAACTGCAACCAAGTTATTTTATTATTTTATACTGTTTTTAACATTTTGACCAAAACTATAAGATAATTTTTCTCTTAACAGCTGCAACCAAGTCACAAAGAAACAAACTGCAACCACTGCTTTCTGCTTTACATTTTTGGATAAATTTCTGCATACCTTTGATTTTCTAATGGCGCTTAGATTAGTAATACACTGAATAATCATACACAGAATCATATTCTTTTTCGAAAATTTGTGGAGGCTATAGGTTATTTTTTCAAACCTATTAATTTATTAATTAATAATAATATGGTATTGAAAACTAATAATCTAATAATAATTGTAAAATAAATACAGGGTGTCAGGAACACAAGAAAAGAGAAAGAATTGAATTAGCATGTTTGAATTCTGATGGTGAATGAATTTAGTATAGTAGGTAGAGTATTCACTTACTTTTTTCATGACAATAACAATAACAAGTCTTGAGATTACTTTTTAATTCTACAGTGAAAACAGGTTATGTGTGCAGAATAATAATATAACCACATGATTTGTCATTAAACCCCATAAACTAAATGGAAATGAATAGACATCCACATGATGTAATAGCCAGGTTAACCAAAGCCAAAGGGACCACGAGACCACAGAAAAATCTTGGAACTCAGTTATATATGTATATATACAGAGAATGGAGACTTGGAAAGAGCCACAAATAGGTCAAAGAATGGGTGGAGAAAAAAACACGGTGGGGGAGGAGCCACTCAGCCCATGCTCACGGCTGTTCAATTCTCCAGATTTTAACTGTGCGATAATCGTCATAATGGGATGCAAAGTCAAAGGAAACGCACCTGCCATCATCGACGGCCTTAAACACACCCTTGTTAATCATCCTCGCTTCTCCAGCATTTTAGTAAGTCTAAACACATGCATAGTTTTTATATGAACAACAATATATACTCATTATTATAAAAAGTTTTCACCATTGTGTGTACACACCTATACAACATAGTAAAAACGAGAGGGGGTATAGAAGAACATGATACAAAATCATGAGATTCATTCAGACCAAAGAAAAAACAATTCAGAACATTATCTCGTATCCTGTTTTATCACTGAAGTTATATAGCATGCTCTTAATTAAGAGTCATTAGTAATCAGACCTAAAATGGTATAGCAAGCCTCTATATATTTTTATTTTCTTACAATATATTAATCATAAAAAGACTAATGTCGCCGAGGGTTATATGGTTGATAAAATAACTGTTTTGTTTTCTCAAGAAAATATTAATCATAGAAATTAAAATATAAAACAATGGGTTTATTTATATGAATATATATACAAATTCAGGAGATGAACGATGGGAAGAAAGGGAAACCGAGTTGGGTTCGGACCGAAGTTAGAGTAGAAGATCATGTGATTGTTCCTGATATAGATCCCAACATTGAAAACCCTGATCAGTACCTTGAAGACTATATCTCTAAGTTAACGACAATTCCTATGGATTTGTCTAAACCATTATGGGAAATTCACTTACTCTGCCTCAAAACATCAAACGCTGAGTCCATTGGCCTTCTCAAGATCCATCATTCTTTGGGTGATGGAATGTCTCTCATGTCTCTTTTCCTCGCTTGCACCCGCAAAACATCAGACCCCGAGGCTTTGCCTACTGTCGCGGTTCGGAAAAAACAGTTTGGTCCGAGCTGTTACACCGGTTTTTTCAACAAGATTTGGTGGTTATTTGTGGGACTTTGGTTCATCCTAAAATTGGTTTTCAACACTTTTGTTGATGTCTTAATGTTTGCTCTAACAATTTGTTTCTTGAGGGATACGGAGACTCCTCTCTTGGCCAAACCCGGTACTGAACTTGTCCCTAAGAGGTTCGTCCACCGGATTATCAGTTTCGACGATGTTAAGGTGGTGAAGAATGCAATGAAACTGGTAAAAAAAGTAGTTTTATTTCAAGTATATCTTGAGTTATGTATATTCGCTGACATTTTTACCTTTTAATTTATTTTGTTAGACGGTAAATGATGTTCTTCTTGGAGTAACACAAGCCGGACTTTCCCGGTACCTTAGTCGGAGATATGGTATAAGAGTTTGTTTTTACATGATAGTTCTGCGTACTAATATAGTGTCATCTAAAGGATCTCGATCTTGTCATATGTTTATAAAATAGATCAAGAAGCAACACCCAAATCGAAAGAGTCAATGAGGAGAATCCGACTTCGTTCAGCCATTATGATTAATTTGAGACCAAACACTGGAATAGAGGTTACAAAATGTTTACTCTTGGAATCTTTGAGATTATATACTTTGACGCTGATTGTATAGTTTCATTATGAGTTTCTTTCATTATTGTTCAATGATGCCAATATAGGCTCTAGCGGATATGATGGCCAAGAAATCGAAATGCAGATGGGGAAATCTCTTCGGTTACATTCTCCTACCATTCTCTGTCGGGCTGGAGACAGACCCTCTAGAATACGTACGACGAGCCAAAGTTACGGTCGACCGCAAAAAACACTCCCTTGAGGCTGTATTCTCTATGGCGTTCTTTAAATTGATACTAAAAGTTTTGGGGCTCAAGGTAAACTCTAAGTTGCTAATACAGACAAGGTTAATGTCAAGATTTTGTGTATTTTTAAGTACATGAATATTAATTAACTAATGAAGAATAAAATTGAAAATGCAGGCAAGTGTAGTTCTTGTAAGGAAAGTGATTCATAACACAACGTTGACGTTCTCCAATGTAGTAGGTCCAAAAGAAGAAATAACCTTTCACGGCCACCCGTTATCTTATATCGCCCCTAGTGTTTTTGGCCACCCACATGTAAGTGTATGCATATATATGTAGAGTTATAGACAATTCATTAGATACATTTATAGAAACTCTTTTTGCTTATCTTGTTTTTCCAATTATGTTTTGCATGTGCGTGGAGGCTCTTACTGTACATTTCCAGAGTTATGAGAATAAGGTCATAATATCAGTAACGGCCGATCCAACAGTCATTCCTGACCCTCACAAGATGTGTGATGATTTTGTGGAGTCTCTCAAGTTAATTAAATCCACTGTCCTAGAAAGAGGGTTATATGAGATGGAGGTTTAGTAAAAAATACTCTCTGTTGCCTCAGCATATCGTATTTAAATAGTTATTCAGTTTTAGTTCCATGGGCATGTACAAGTCTATTTAAATAGTTATTCAGTCTAAGTGTACTTATTAAAAGACAGGCCATCTTGAATGAAGTAATGATTATCAACGAGGAAACTGTGCATGCATGTATCCTTGTGTTGTTTTAAACTTACTGATCCAACTTTGTTTTCTTTCTTTCATTTATGTACACAAAGAACGTTGAGAGATTACATTTGATCATATGTTCTGGATCGATGATGATGATGATGATATATTGATAACATTTACATATTGGCTACAACCGGCTCCACCTCAGTTTCTCCTTCATGTCCTTCCTTGGTTTCAGAGAGATACAGAGACAAAGCTCCTTCACCACGGAGAATCTTAGCTCCAGAGCCTCTACGCCCTTCTCCTTCAACTGCTTCTTCATCCACCACAACCGCCTCTATCATATCCTTCCCTGTACCCTCGTCCGGTATCTGAATGAAAAAACATAAGAGAGTGAATCCAGATATAACAACATGGGGTTTGTATAAGAGGTAAGAACTTACCTCGTACATAGAGTCCATGAGGATGCTTTCTAACAGAGCTCTTAAACCACGAGCTCCCGTGTTTTTCGTTATTGCTTTTCTAGCTATTAGCCGCAGAGCTGCTTCCGTGAAATGCAGCTTTACACTATTCATCTGATACATCTTTTTGTATTGCTTTCCAAGTGCGTTCTTTGGCTCCGTCAGCACCTGCAGTCCAACTGATTTAGAAATTAGAATCACGTTAATAATTTTTAATATCAAAATCAATTTACACCTGCATAAGTTGGTTCTCGGTCAGAGCAGACAAGCTGACGAGAACTGGGAACCTTCCAACAAACTCAGGTATTAAACCATAAGCAATCAGGTCACTGCTTTCCACCTGCCAACACCAAACAATGGACACAATGTCATTACGAACAACAAGCAGAAAGAATCCCACAAACATCAGTGTGTGCTTTAAAGACCTACAGTTTCCATCAGGTTTGATGCAACAGCTGCGTTTGTAACACCACCCGCCCTCATGTTAGCACGTACAGGAGCACCAAACCCTATTGAGGAATCATGGCGCCTGGCAACAAAAAAAAAGTAAACATTCAGTTGACTTGTATGAAGAGGTAATGTTTTGTGGGATTTGTTTGAACAAGTCATATACCTCTCTGAGATGGTCTTCTCGATGTCTACAAAAGCACCACCACATATGAAGAGTATATCTTTTGTATCTATCTGCAGAAACAGAGGAGACACATTAAACTCTCTAACACTCCAATCATCATGCAAAGAGCATTAAGAGTAGAGCACAAGAAATAAACCTGGATGTTGTCGCCTCTAGGGTGCTTTCTAGCTCCCTTCTCAGGTACATTAACGATCTATTTACACAAACAGAGAAAGAGAGAGAGAGAGAGAGTTAGATATTGGTTATCAAACACAAAAACATGACTTAAACTGCAAAACTTACAGTTCCTTCCAGCATTTTCAGCAATGCTTGTTGAACACCCTCTCCTGATACATCTCTGCTGATATTAAGGCTTTCTGCCTGGCAAAACCAAAAAAGAAGCACATAAAATAATATAATCAAGTAGTTTTCCAAAATTGGCACTAGGATAATGTTTATTTTAGTCTCTAACCTTCTTTGTTATCTTGTCGACTTCATCGATGTAAACAATCCCCTGCTGTGCAGCTGCAACGTTATAATCTGCAACCTGGAGAGAGAGAGAGATCAATCAAAACCCACTCATCACAAATAATAATATAAAGAAAATTGATTTATAATAAATGTAAACTGGTTGGGTTTTAGGAAAGATTACTGTGAGAAGTTTGTATAATATAGACTCAACATCCTCTCCCACATAACCAGCCTGACAAAAAGTTATTTCATTTTTTTTTTTTTGAATTGGTCATCACGAAAAAAGACATACATGCATGCGGCAAAAAAAGAAGACAAGAAGAGAATATGCCTGAGTCAAGGTGGTTGCATCCGCAATGACAAAAGGTACATTCACAAACCGCGCCAAGGTTTTCGCAAGTAGGGTCTTCCCTGTGGTTGAAGAAAAAACAAACAAAACAGATGAGATGTGAGACAAGCTGAGTTTGAAGTTTTGGCAACCATGCTAGATTGATCACCTGAGCCAGTTGGTCCCATGAGGAGAATGTTACTCTTCTCCAGTTCAACCAGATCATCATCATCATCATCACCTGGTTTTGCTGCAGTGCTATCGGTTTCTCCTGAGGAGGACCTAGCTTTCCCCACACAAGTTTCAGCATCAAAACTAATGATATTCTCTTATGGAATACGTGAACAAGATATGTTAACTATTTTTTCAGATGCTTATAGGTAAAATAAGCTGTACTAGTAAAGGTTTGTAGACTATAACCGTTTCTGTAATGATTCGTAGTATATCCTCTTGTAGTGATTGTAGACTGCCACTGAAAGCACCTGCATCCACCCCACACATAATTCAAAGTATTCAACAGTGTGCTCTTAAGTAACAAAAGAATGGATTAAAAACTAAACAAGGAATATGACACTGAAAATAATATATAAACTTTCTAATTACAATCCAACTAGAAACTAATCTCTGAATAGGAAGTTTGACGTTATAAAACCATTCAAAGCCTAAAGCATCACAAAGATATTTTAGACACTAGCCAAAAACGATCATCCACAACCACAAGCAAAACTTTACTAACAAGTAACAACATCATTTTCACCTTTTTAGCTCTCTCCTGACCGATCACGAACTTGTCCAAACCATTACAAATATCCTTTGGTGTCGGAAAACTAGACCCGAGGTTAGACCCACCCCAAGCATCCTCTTTCGAATCCGAACCTGTCCCAACACCAACACCAGCACCAGGACCACCACCGCCACGAACGGGATTAACCCGAAGGAAGGAAACTTCATCTGCGGGAGGCTGCCAGAGATCAGGTGGGTCTCCTCCTTGAGAGGAGGAGCACAAAAGAGCAGACTTTACTACGCCTCTCACCTTCTCCGTAGCGTAGCACCTTCTCTCTCCTCCCGTAGTGGGGTTGAGAGACGCGATCTTGTTAATGTTACGGTGGTGGTTGTGGTTGGAGTGAGGAGACGGTTGGAGATGAAGTGAAGAAAGTGAGAGTGTGTGAGAGAAGCGGTTTCTCGGGAGGTGTTTGACCTCAGAGCCGCGGCCATGGCGGGTTTCTCAGAGGGAATTCAATCGGGAGGGGGAAGGTATAATCTCAGCGATTGATCAACATGATCTGATTCAAGATGAGAATTATTGGAGATGGGTTTGTGAGGAATGAAGCAAAGACTGAAGCTTTTTTGATAGAGATGATGATGAAAGTTATGAAGCAGTGAAGAAACGCAAATTCGAAAGGGAAGAGAGAATATCTATTTCATCTTCTGGTAACAGTTTGACGAGAGCATTGACGGTTCATGGCGTTCGAAACGTCGCCGTCTTCGGTTCGTTTTTCTGGTTTTTTTTTTGAATAAATACAAAAGTGATCTTTTGCAATAGCATGGTCGGGGGGTGTCGAACCGGGTTAAAACATCCGGTTGACTCCTATGAATCTAGCTCAAGATGTAAATGGTTGATTTGATATGTTGCTGATCGAGCTTAATTGCAGATTGATAATCCTAATTTATCATACATACCATGGATTCAGCATATCAATCTGCAAATTTATCATACTCTCTTTATCCATTTCATTAGTTTTCAATGTTTCAGAAGCTATATGCACGGGCGGAGTGTACTTAGCCAACTAGGAGACCCAAACGTACAGAGGAGAACTCCAGTGTATAGAGAACATATCTGTCTGCAAAATAGGCTAACTGCACCATTTTTTTTACACTTGGGTGGGTTGTGGTATCAATCATTGCATTATGCAAGGTTTTTTATAGGTTCTGGATGTAAAAGCAATGTTGTTACTCATCAAACATCGGTTGCTTTCAAGTCGAAGCAGTGAAATAGATAGCTTTACTGACAAAGTTTTGTCTCCACCCAAAACAAATCACATCCATTTACACAGTGAAAGAAAACAATGTTTATACTTTTGTCAATCTTTTACATTATTCGATGTTTTACTTACACACTATAGAAGGAGGATAATTTGAAAGTCTAAAAAAAGTTCAAGAAGAACCATGGAGCAAATGTGACAATGCCTTCTCAGTGTCGTTCTCGAACATGAAGAGAGCATCTGCAACAGCGTTCGTTGGGAACCCCATCTCCCTTATCGCACTGAACCCATTTGCAAATTCATGAACCTAAAACACGTTTCAGAAAAGAAAAAAACAACAACTGTAATTAGATACTCCTCTGGGAAAGTATATGCCGTGTAGCTATTATAGCTAATACATGAATAGAATGTGTGGATAGATGGAAATAAGATAAAATGCACCTTTGTGGGATTATCACCATAGTTTGCAACAGCGATGTTGACAGCTTCTCGGTTTAGCCCAGCATATTTCATCACTACAGGATCTACACCCTGCAATTGAAACCCAACCTCAGTAACAATAATAGAGGTAGAACAAATACAATGATCATACTAATGCAAAGTTTGATTTTCTTGACTCAGTTCCCATTAAGTATTACACAACAAA
>NW_026619437.1:0-8344 GCF_000801105.2 Raphanus sativus | reverse complement strand
TTCCTCTCGATTTGAGGAGTTCTGTTGCGGTAGACTGCTACGACGGAGTTTAAAAAAATCTTCTTCGGTTGTAAAGTTTCGAGAAGGCGAGCGAGCTAGTAGTTGCTATTACGATTTACGATTACTCAGAAGAAGAAGAAGAGCGATTTCGATTCATTTATTGTGTTACTTCTCGTCGTGGAGAAATCTCTCATTGCTGAGGTAATTTTTCACCGATTTGCTAATTGGCGCCGATCGTTAGCTGTTGGATTATCAAATAGTAAATGAATCATTTTATCGTATTAAGCTAATCATCTCTGTATAGATTTATCGATTCCATGGGAAATTAGATTGATCAAAGTTGACACTATTTTTTTTTGTTTTGTTTCGGAAGAAGAGTGGGAAAGAGATTATCGAATCCACCAGATTTGATTTGATGATGATTCCGAACTTTTATTTTAGCTGATGTTGTGCTTACTTTGCTTTTACATATATGTTATGATTTGGTTGTTTCTTTTATTTTAACATTTGGTAGTTTGGTCTCGTTTCAGGGTGTTTAGTAGTGCACCTTGTTCTTGTTATCAACAACAAGAACCTTTCCAGCCATGCCTTCTCTCCAGCTATTGCAGTTAACTGAGCGGGGTCGGAGTCTCGTTGCTTCAAGACGGTAACTATCATTGCTTTGCTTCTTCTTCTTCTTCTTCTTCTGTATCCTTTTACCTCTTCTTCTTTTTTCTTTTGTGTTCATTCTTTTTTTTCATTTCTCTATAGGAAATCTATACTGCTTGCGGCTGGGATCGTGGCTGCTGGTGGAGCTTTTTACTTAAAATCAAGGATCAGCTCCCCTAGGCTTGATTCTTCCCGTGGGCGGAGTGGTGGTGATGGTGAAGCATTGGAAAAGCGGAGAGGAAACAATAAGAATGCAAAGAAAGCCACACCAAAGAAGAAAGGAGGAGGATTGAAGTCTCTTCAGGTTCTCACTGCTATCCTCTTGTCTCAGATGGGAAAAATGGGCGCCAGGGATCTTCTCGCACTACTCGCCACTGTGGTATGCATTTCCTCTCTATACTTTCCTTATATTGATTCCTCTTGTTGCTTCATGCTTTTGTTTCATGTTATCTCCCCCCCAATAGCTGACCAAAAAGTTATGATTATTTTTCTCAATCTTTTATACTTTTTGCAAATCACAGGTTTTCAGAACTGCTTTGAGCAATAGATTGGCGAAAGTTCAAGGTTTCCTATTCCGTGCCGCTTTCTTAAGGCGTGCCCCACTGTTTCTACGTCTTATCTCCGAGAATATTTTCTTGTGTTTCATGCTATCGACTACGCACGCTACGTCAAAGTACATAACTGGGGCCTTGAGTTTGCGTTTCAGAAAGATATTGACGAAACTTATCCATTCACATTACTTTGAGGTAACCATCTCTGTGTCTTTTTGTATGGAGGCAATTCAATTATTTACCATTTCTTTTGTGGTATTATGTTTTTGAGAAGTGAGCATATCTATTATACTTCACACTGCTGGATACAAATTTAATCTTCATTTATGATTGTTTCAGAATATGGTATACTATAAAATATCACATGTGGATGGTCGGATTACGCACCCGGAGCAGCGAATTGCCAGCGATGTACCAAGATTCTCCTCAGAGTTGAGCGAGCTTATACAGGATGATTTGACAGCAGTTACTGATGGGATTTTGTATGCATGGCGCCTTTGTTCATATGCTAGTCCAAAATACATCTTCTGGATACTGGTGATTTTTTTGTTTAGTTTTCTGTGTTTGCAACATTGACTCTGGACTGGGCCATTTATGAACTAACTTGAACAAGTGTTGTCCAGGCATATGTACTGGGAGCCGGTACTGCGATAAGGACCTTTTCTCCTTCTTTTGGCAAATTGATGTCCAAAGAGCAGCAGTTGGAAGGGGAGTACCGACAACTTCATTCACGCTTAAGGACTCACTCGGAAAGCATAGCATTCTATGGTGGGGAAACCAGGGAAGAATCTCATATACAACAAAAGTTCAAGAATCTTGTTACTCATATGAGTGACGTCCTTCATGATCACTGGTGGTTTGGCATGATCCAAGATTTTCTGCTGAAGTATCTTGGTGCCACAGTTGCTGTTATTCTGATCATCGAGCCATTCTTCTCTGGGCATCTAAGACCTGATGACTCGACCTTAGGGAGAGCAGAGATGCTAAGCAATATAAGATATCACACCAGTGTCATTATTTCTCTCTTTCAGGCGTTAGGAACACTTTCTATAAGTTCCAGGCGGCTCAGCCGACTCAGGTAATACGTTATGATAAATCTCATGCCAAACTTTTTAAACTGAAACATTGTGTAGCCGTTTGTCTGAAAATCTGCGGACATATGTATTTCTTTGCTGTTAAGTGCTTTATTAAGGAGAGTTGATTTTGTTTACCGTAAGCAAAAGAGTAAGAGTTCAGTTGTTAGTCCCTATAGAACATTAGCGAGGATGAAAAAAAATTTCTGATTTAAGAAACATTCTTCCTAGCCGTTTACTTTTGCGCTATTAGTGAGTTTATATGCGATGGAGAAATTAATTACACTTAATTTTACACCCATCAGTTGTGGTGGCTATGCTTTCTAATTATTGAAATGTTTTTGCTTCCAACAGTGGTTATGCTGACCGAATCCATGAGTTGATGGCTGTCTCGAGAGAACTCAGTGGTGATGATAAAACATCTTTACAGAGAAATAGAAGCAGAAATTACCTTACTGAGGCTAGCTATGTTGAGTTTTCGGGTGTCAAGGTAGTTCGAACACAGATTCAATGTTCTTGTCATCCTTCTCCAAAGGCCTGTGTTCTTAATATTACTTAATGCACTTCAGGTTGTTACTCCAACGGGAAATGTTTTGGTGGAGGATCTCACCCTTCGAGTTGAGCAAGGATCTAATCTTCTTATTACAGGTGAACGCTTTACTTCTAGGGAGTGACATTTTGTTACTAACAAATTTCCTTTTCATAGCAAAAATTATTGATAGAATGGCCTATGCTGCTACTTTATTGTTCTATGATCCTTGGGATGAGAAGCAAAGATGGAAATTTTAGTACCCTTTGTTGTCTTTATGAAGAGAATTAAGAAATGGGGATGTGAACTGAAGATCCATTGGAAGAAGTAATTCTTCTTGTATACGGGGGGAAGGGATAGCCATATAACCTTGTCAAAGTTTGATTTGCTATACCTATTTATAGACGACTCATTCATGCCCAGTTCAACGATTAGGGTGTTAGGGAATGGTGTGGCAACACATCATCTTCTGAGATTTATTTAGTCGACACCTTCTGTTATTCAATTCTTTTACTTTAGTTTATGCAATAACATTCACGTTTGCTATGTTGATATCAGTCTGCCTGATGTTATCATTATTCTCTCTTTTCATTTAATTATTAAACAATATGTATTGTAGGTCCTAATGGAAGTGGCAAGAGTTCCCTTTTCCGAGTACTAGGAGGTCTATGGCCCCTGGTGTCTGGCCACATTGTGAAGCCTGGAGTTGGTTCTGATCTTAACAAAGAGATCTTCTACGTGCCCCAACGGCCCTATATGGCAGTTGGAACACTTCGTGACCAGTTAATATATCCTCTTACGTCTGATCAAGAGACTGTACCGCTCACTGAGACTGGAATGGTGGAGCTATTGGAAAATGTTGGTATTCTATTTACTTAAAACCAGTGAATAGCGTTTTCTGTCAGGATTTGTTTGTTTTGCTTATTTTTGTGGACTTTCTGCTTTTCTAGGTTGACCTAGAATATTTATTGGATCGCTACCGACCTGACAAGGAGGTTAATTGGGGTGATGAATTATCTCTTGGAGAGCAACAGAGATTGGGAATGGCCAGACTGTTCTACCACAAACCTAAATTTGCAATTCTTGATGAGTGCACGAGTGCTGTGACAACTGATATGGAAGAACGTTTTGCTGCTAAGGTTCGAGCTATGGGAACTTCTTGCATAACAATCTCCCATCGTCCAGCCCTTGTTGCATTCCATGACGTTGTTCTGTCATTAGATGGAGAAGGGGGATGGAGTGTTCACTACAAGAGGTTGGAATTGTTTCTTTACCATCTTTGTGAGCGTTATCAAAGTTTTATTTTGCATTTACTTATTTAAAAGGACTAAACTTCAGGGACGACTCTGCACCTCTGACGGACGCTGGAGTTGATTCAGCGAAAATTTCAGAGAACGATCGTCAAAATGATGCGATGGTTGTTCAACGAGCGTTTGCTGCAGCTAGAAAGGTCTTCAACAGCTTATGATTTTTTTTTTTAACTTTCGTTGAGGGGTGCTTTGTGGTGGTTATAACCTTGTTACTTGGTGCTGTAGGAATCTGCCACTACTAATTCAAAGGCTCAGGCGTACTTGACACAGTCAATTGCAAAATCACCAGTTGTTGATAAAAGTGTTGTGTTGCCTCGTTTTCCTCAACCTCGAACATCGCCAAGGGCGTTGCCATTAAGAGTAGCTGCAATGTTAAACACATTGGTGAGCTTGAGTTATTAGTGTGAATTTTGTTGAAAACACTTGTACCAATTTTTGTTAACCTAGAAGTAAATACATGTGCATTTCCTCTTTAGCTTCCTTGGAAGGCGAAATATTTATTTCATTTGGCTAACTTATTCGTCCCACATTTATGCTAAAAGTAGCTGACCGTTTCACTGTTATGTTTCAGATACCCACTCTATTTGACAAACAAGGAGGACAACTGCTTTTGGTTGCTTGCCTTGTCGTCTCAAGAACATTAATCTCTGACCGAATAGCCTCTTTGAATGGTATACTCTGTTAGGTTACCTAATTGTTATTGATAGGGCTACTTTTCTGACAACCACATTTAATTTCGCAGGGACCACTGTGAAGTATGTCTTGGAGCAAGATAAAGCCGCATTTGTTCGTTTGATTGGTTTGAGTGTTATCCAAAGTAGTGCATCTGCTGTCATTGCTCCTTCATTAAAGTAAATTTCCTTTTTATGCAAGTTTAAAACTTCGTTGTGTTCTTTATTTTTATGTATTTTGGAGTTTTTGTTAGACTATCAGTTACATTTAAGGAACCCCTTGCTGATGTGGGTTCAAACATTGTTTTCAGGCATCTAACGCAGAGGCTAGCTTTAGGGTGGAGGATTCGTTTGACTCAACATCTGCTACGGAATTACTTGAGAAATAATGCGTTTTACAAGGTCAATTCAGATCTATGATGCTCAAAGATACTATGCTAGCATACCCCATTCATGCATTTTGAATTATGACGATGAACTTGAGTTAAACAGTGCAACTTGACCTAAAGGCTAAAAGAAAGCATGATGTGTTATTTGCACTTATGTAAGAAGTATGCTGATCCACACCAATTTGAAATGGATATTGATTTGTGTTTGTTATATGCTTCATAGAGGCTGTTAGTTTGTTTGTTCCTTTTCTTGTAAATTGATATCGCAAATTTAGAGACAATAAAGATCTCATTGGGTTCATATCTATGCAGGTTTTCCACATGTCAGGCAATACTATTGACGCAGACCAGAGACTCACTCGTGACCTGGAAAAGTTAACCACTGACTTGTCTGGACTTCTTACTGGAATGGTTAAGCCATCGGTTGATATTCTGTGGTAAGTACATTTTGTTGGATTGTTTTCCTGATATCTGTTTCATGGTCCTTGGTTTGAGTTTCAAAAAGAAAAAAAAAACAAATTGAAGGTTCACCTGGAGGATGAAGCTATTGACTGGTCAAAGGGGAGTTGCCATACTTTACACATATATGTTACTTGGTCTGGGTTTCCTGAGACGTTTTGCTCCCGATTTTGGTGATCTAGCCGGTGAAGAACAGCAGCTTGAGGGGAAATTTAGGTAATGATTTTACGTTTCTAATTTTTAAGATGATTGCGTTATAGCGACTATTTGGACCAACGTCTTCCTCCTTATGTAGGTTTATGCACGAGAGACTGAACACTCATGCTGAATCCATTGCCTTCTTTGGAGGCGGAGCTCGAGAAAAAGCTGCAAGTGTCTTAAGTTCCTTTGCTATAACTGTTGGATTCTGGGCTAGCTATTTACCTGTTTTTATTTTTCATGGAACAGATGGTTGACACAAAATTCAGGGCACTACTGGACCACTCTCTCATGCTCTTGAAGAAGAAATGGGTGTATGGCATACTTGATGATTTCGTGACTAAGCAACTTCCCAATAATGTGACTTGGGGATTGAGTTTGTTGTATGCCCTAGAACACAAAGGAGACAGAGCACTTGTCTCCACTCAAGGTGAAGATCTGCAACACTTTTTGACGTGAGCCAATTAAGTTAGTAAATTCTCTATATAACGCTTTCTTGCATGATGTCTTGATACCAGGTGAATTGGCACATGCATTGCGGTATCTAGCTTCTGTCGTGTCTCAAAGCTTTATGGCGTTTGGTGATATTCTTGAACTACACAAGAAGTTCCTTGAGCTCTCTGGTGGTATTAACAGAATTTTTGAGCTCGATGAGTTTTTGGATGCTTCTCAGTCAGGTACCATTCCATATATCGCGCTCACATTTTGAAGTCATAATATTGATAGTTCATGTACTTGCACAATGCATAATTTTGACCGTGGTTTTTCATAATCTTTTCACTGGTTGAGTCTTATATGCTTAAAAATATTGGACTTAGACATGCGTTATAGAGAATGTATTTACTCGGGTTGATCATACTCGTTTTGTCCCTACTATATTCAGGTGTTACCTCAGAAAATCACACAAGCCGCTTGGATTCTCAAGATCGAATATCCTTTTCAGAGGTGGATATCATTACCCCTGCGCAGAAGTTAATGGCTAGCCAGTTGTCATGCGAAATAGTTGCAGGGAAAAGCCTGCTCGTCACAGGTTGGTGAATTATTATTCGTCGTAGATTTTTTTTTTTTTTGCATGAACCTAGAGCTTACGGAAGCAAAATATATTCAGGACCAAATGGTAGTGGAAAGACTTCAGTATTTAGAGTGCTTAGAGATATATGGCCAACTGTATGTGGAAGACTTGCCAAACCATCATTGGATATCAAAGAACTTGGGTCAGGGAATGGCATATTTTTTGTGCCGCAGCGACCATATACATGCTTAGGGACGCTGAGAGATCAGATTATATACCCTCTATCTAAAGACGAAGCAGAGAAAAGAGCCGCTAAGTTGTACTACACCAATAATGGTAATCTATAGAGAAACTCATCTCTTACCACCATGATCTTCCCTCCCCCTATCTCTCATATAATTTTATTGTTTGTGAGTAACAGGAGAAAGCTCAACTGAGGCTGGAAGCGTTCTGGACGTTCATCTGAAAACCATCCTGGAGAATGTTCGGTTAGTATATCTTTTGGAAAGAGATGAAAGTGGTTGGGATGCTACAACCAACTGGGAAGACATATTATCTCTTGGAGAGCAACAGAGGCTTGGCATGGTAAAATTCTCTTATAATAGTTGTATGATTCACGTGAATAATCTTGACTTGTTTCTGGTGTGTGTATTGTAGGCACGTTTATTTTTTCACAGACCGAAGTTTGGAATCCTAGATGAATGCACCAAGTAAAATGATCAAGTCTTTCTCCTCCTGTAGTTTTGCAATCTTCTTTTCCCTTTTTTGTTTAATGATATACACTTTTGGATTTGCAGCGCGACGAGTGTTGATGTTGAGGAACAGCTCTACAGGGTTGCGAAAGACATGGGAGTTACTTTCATAACCTCATCACAGGTAAGCTTTTTGTTTTTCGCATTCATTCATTATTATGAAACATCAAATAAGAGTTCTTACCAAAAATCTTAAAAAACCTCAGCGTCCGGCATTGATACCGTTCCACTCATTGGAGCTAAGGCTGATTGATGGAGAAGGAAACTGGGAGCTACGTTCTATCGAACAGACGACAGAGTAAAAACTCACCAAGACACTTAAGAGAAGGTTCTGTATACACTAGTCTACTAATAATAGGAATCCCAATTAATTACAAAGGTTGTGTGTTTTTTATAGGGATCACAATTTTTGTTAAAAGTTGTGTTTGCTCATTAAGATGTCTTTTTATAAAAGGTCGTATCTCTTCCTCGATAAAAATTGTGTTTGTTCATTATGGTATTTTTTTTTATTAAAGGTTGTGTCTCTTATTTGTTTGTATTTTTTCATTAATCCAATTAATTCAAAAGATTGTGACTATTCGAATAAATATATTTACAAATGACTACTTTTAAATTTAAAGTATGCGACTATTTAAATTAAAAAGAACTGGCTATTCAAAGAGATTTTCAAAGTCTATAAATAGTTTATGTCCATGTATTTTTCAAAATAAAATTTTCACTAATCTAATTAATAATAAAATGGTAAAATAAAG
>NW_026619436.1:0-8356 GCF_000801105.2 Raphanus sativus | reverse complement strand
GTTAATTATTACAATATATCATACTAAACTTTTTTCTACTGTATCACAATCTACAAACTTAAAACACACAAAGACAATGAATGCTATTAATGCTTTCAGAAAGAAGTATACAATTTTGTTTAGTGAGTTTGGTAAGCTGATACATTTTTCTTATTTTCTTTATAGGATTGCAAACAAAGAATTCTGAAGATATTTTTTATTTATTTTTTTATAATTTGTTCTTTTCATATTTTATTAATCTATTGTATATGTTTCGTTTTACTTTATATTCATAATTTATATTATGAAATCAAATTGCATGTGTTTTGTTTTATCTTAAATTCATAACTAATTATATATAAATTTTTCTTTTACTCTTATAGATTTACTTCCACAAAAATATTCCGATGTTACATCTAATCAATTACACAAGTTTTAAAAAAATCAAAGTTCACCTTATATAAACATGCATAATTTCGTCCAATCTTTGTTATATAATATGTAATATTTGTTATTATGATTTTTAGTTTTCTAATATCTTTAGAGTAAAAGTTATAATTTTTATTAGACCATTCGCTCCGCGCATGGCGCGGGTATCACCTAGTATTTATTATTCTCTATAAGCAGATATTTTGGTCGGAAGTTAAATAAAGAAAAATGAAAACCAGTCAATTGTTTTTCAAATACCATCTCACACGATGGAATTTGTGTTCACTAAATTTAAACTACAAACTATTTTCAAAAAAATTCAAAAATATTTTATTAGATGAAATCTTTATTCTCCAATAAGGGAGAATTTGATGGAATTTGTGTAAATGATAAATCCAATAAGCAAGACTTTTAGGTAATTTGTATAAACACCAGATCCAATAAGGTAAGATTTGGACAAAAAAATAAAATCCTGCCAAATCATCAAAATACAATAAGCCCCTAAATCATGATAATTAGTTGATATTTTGGTTCAACGTTTTATTAAATTTTAAATTATCTTCATTTATATATATAATTCGATAAATGAATATTTTAAATAACATTATGTAACTTTTGAGTTAGATATCTGAATTTAGTTTTTTTTTAAAGTAAGATGATTTTAGTATATTATACGTTTTAGTATATTGAATTGAATTTATTTCCTCAAAATGAAGAACAATTACATTTGGTTTAATTTCGTCATCTTAAATAGACATGGATATTGGAGAATTCAAACTAGTTTTGGGTTGGAACCTATCAATTTATTCATCTTAAATAGACATGGATATTGAAGATGTTTGACCCATTTAAGAATCAAGAGAGTTTCAGTTTGGTTTCGATTCAATTTCTTTATTTTATTGGTTGGATGGGTTTGAAAATGAATGTATCATTTTAACTTATTATATTTTGTTAAACCAAACTATTTAGAAAATTAACTCGGTTGTTAAAGATATAATTAGAATCGTAAAACTTAGTTAAAGTACTAGAGGGAAAATAGCCAAAAATGATCTAAAACTTAATTTTAAGTGCAAAAATATATTATATTCAATCAAATGCAATGGTAATCTAAACGACTAACGAAATTCTAACCAGTTTCTTATAACGAAACAAGAACCTTGTATACATTTTTTAAAATATCACCTCGTAAAGTATTATGTGTCTACTGAAGTCTTTAATGTGAAGACTTCTCATGTATTAGATCTTAAAAATAATTTATAAATTTTATATTCTCTTTGTTTCATAAAGTATCATTTTGATATTTTCACACATATTAAAAATAATTGAAATGCATTTAAATTTTTATTAATTACACATATTCAACAAATAGTATTTGAGATAAATGAAATTATTTATAAAATCAATGCATTTGTAATTATATTAAGTTGAAAGTTTCTTTGGAATTCTAATATGCGACAGTTTTTGTAATAGACAAGAATGTTAAAATGACGCTAATATAAAACAGAGGGAATAAAAAAATATTTTTATGAGGAAAAAATTGAAATCATGTAATTATAAAAATTTCTAAATTATGTAAACTTTTATTTACTAAAATTGAATTACAGATTTGGGATATAGGTTTTAGTTTCTTTCCGAGATTGGTACGAATTATAAGTTGGTTCTTTGGTGGTTCTCAAGTAATGAGAATTGACATTAAGAGAGTTACGTGCCAGAGAGTACAAGTGGCTTTGTTTCTTATATGGTTTTTATTTTCTTCATCTCTGGAAAGGTTTTCTTATAAAACCAAATTATGGAATAATGTTGTCTGGTTATGGATTGAGTTTGTTTGGTTAATTCGAGGGTTTTGGTGCTGTAAGGATGAGGTCAATGGGTGTAATTTCCGTATGGGTCTGGGATTACAATGGTCCTTTTTTGAATCTTTACAGCTTTTTTCTTGTTTGGCAAGGTATGATTATGGGTCTATGCATTTGATTTGTACTGGATATATTTATATTCAGAGATGGCACAGGCAAGGAGGGCATGGTGGTTCTGTTTTTGCTTTTATTCAATAAGCTCCATGAGCGTTTGTCATCTTTTTGTGGTTTTTGGTTTTCATATGTTCTTTGTTTTATGGGTAATAGTATGTCATGAGTGTTTTCTCACTGAGGTTTGGAATAATAATGGAAAGATGCGAATTTAATAGCATTTTATTTACTGGAACATATGGTTAATCCACTGGAGAGATATAATAGGGATTTTGAAATACTTATGGGAAAGATCTGGAAGTCTTTGGTCTCTTCAAACCAAACACAGCTTGCAGTTTGGTTAGGTTATAGGAGGGATATCACAAGCAGTGAACGGATTGTCGAGATAGTGCTGAGGTTTGTCGAGTATCATTCTCGGCTATGGTCTCCTTATACCCTCTGGAGAACTTTATTATTTTGTGTGATTAACAAATGGAAGGGTTTAGGAGTTACCTCTAATGGATGTTATTGTTTTGGTCATATTGTTTTTGTTAGCTACACTTTGAAGATACAATGGTTACTACTGGTTGGGAATATATTCACAAATATAAAAGTTATGTTAAGGCATGAGGGTCGAGATCAGCGAATCTCTTTTCCGGACCAAGGATCTCGAACTTTTAGACTAATATTATGGGACTTCAAGGAAATATGGGATAATGATCATGGCAGTAGAGTGAGATCACAAGAGATGTCTCGCTGTTTTTAAAGGGTTTCTTCATACCTGTATTACAAAGCTCTGGTGAGCCTTTCAAAAAATATTTTTAATGCGAGTTCTAAGTTGGAATTGTAGAGGTGTTGGAAGTAAATGGACTATTAGTTACCTACGAGAGATTTGGCAAAAACATAAACCGGATATTTTATTTCTCTCCGAAACAAAAAAGGACTATGAGTTTGTGCAAGGATTTCAAACTCATTTTGGATTTGATAATCTAGTGACAATGGATCCTATAGGAACAAGTGGTGGTCTAGCTCTTTTTTACAATAATGAGCGTCAAATTAAGGTGCTATATTCTAGTAACAGAGTGATTGATGTGGAAGCCGTGGCACTCGGGCAAAAAGTTTTTCTAACATTTGTATATGGCGATCCGGTACAAAAGCTAAGGGAACAAGTTTGGGAACGGTTAACTAGATATGGGCTCTCACGGTCAGATCTTTGGTTTATGATTGGAGATTTGAATGAGATAACCGGAAATCACGAGAAGGAAGGGGGTGCATTGAGACATCCAGACTCGTTTGTGCCTTTTAACAATATGACTAGGAATAGTGGGTTACTGGAATTTCCGGCCAGGGGAAACAAAATGTCATGGCAAGGGCGGCGGGGAAAAGGAAAAGGAGCTTTCATGGTAAGATGTCGACTTGATCGAGCTCTAGCGAATGATGAGTGGCATACTCTTTTTCCTTGCTCTTACACTGAGTATCTAGGTATGGTAGGATCAGATCATCGGCCAGTTATAGCTTATATGGAGAATAAGGTACCTAAACGATGAGGGCAATTCAGGTTTGACAAGAGGTGGTTAGGACATGAGGGATTTATGGACTCGATTGAGATGGGGTGGTATTCAAATTCAGGAAATGGTAATGTGAATATAGTGGAGAAGACCAGTAACTGCAGACACGAAATTGCTAGATGGCGAAAAGATAACCCACCGTTCGGAAAGGAAAAAATAAATGAACTTCAAAAGGCCCTGGAAGAGGTTCAGACCGATAACTCTAGGACGCAGGAGGATATTTTAGAGGTATCACGGAAATTACAAGCCGCATATAAGGATGAGGAGGAATATTGGTATCAGAAGAGTCGAAATATGTGGTACACGTCTGGGGATCTTAATACAAAGTTTTATCATGGCCTAACAAAACAGAGACGGGTACGTAATAGGATTGTAGGTCTTCATGATAATAATGGGAATTGGATTACGGAAGATATGGGTATTGAGAAAGTGGCAGTGGATTATTTTTCGAATATTTTCACAACTACTTTACCTTCAGAGTTTGATAGTTTCTTGGAGAAAATAAATCCGGGTATTACTCCACAGATAAACCAGCGGCTGTTGAGATTAGCAACAGAAGCAGAGGTACGACAGGCTCTGTTTATGATGCATCCAGAAAAGGCACCTGGACTTGATGGAATGACCGCTGTTTTTTTTCAACATTCTTGGCATATAATAAAACATGACTTGGTTACTTTGGTGAACGATTTTATGGTATCAGGGGAAATGGATCCAAGATTGAATATTACTAATATTTGTATGATACCGAAGACGGAAAGACCCACCAAGATGACAGAGTTGAGGCCGATAAGTTTATGCAATGTAGGGTATAAGATTATATCCAAGATATTATGTCAGCGGTTGAAAACCTGCCTTCCCGCACTTATTTCAGAGACCCAATCGGCATTTGTGGCAGGTAGGCTGATTTCGGATAATATTTTAATCGCTCAGGAGATGTTTCATGGGCTTCAGACGAATAAGGCATGTCAAGGAAAATACATGGCAATTAAAACAGACATGAGCAAAGCGTATGATAGGATCGAGTGGGATTTTATTCGAGCTCTTCTCCATAAAATGGGTTTTGATCCTTATTGGATTAAACTTATGCTGGAGTGTGTACCGTCTGTACAATACCAAGTGTTACTTAATGGTAAGCCACGTGGCCTTATAATTCCTCAAAGGGGCTTACGGCAAGGGGATCCTTTATCTCCGTACCTATTTATTATGTGTACGGAAGCTCTTATCGCGAATATTAAAAAAGCGGAGAGAAATAAACAGTTAACTGGTATGAAGGTGGCGAGAGCCTGTCCATCGATCTCACACTTGCTCTTTGCAGATGATAGTCTTTTCTTTTGTAGAGAAAGCATTGATGAATGTCAAACAATTCTAAGGATATTAAAGGAATATGAGGCTACTTCTGGTCAACTTATTAATTTTGAAAAGTCATCGATACAATTTGGCCATAAGATTGAGGAGTCAAGTAGACAAGAGTTGCGAGATATCTTGGGTATACAAAATTTGGGAGGTATGGGATCATATTTGGGTTTACCAGAGAATCTTGGAGGATCTAAAATTCAGGTGTTTAGTTTTCTCCAGGAACGGTATAACAACTGATTAAATGGCTGGACTTTTAAATTTTTTACCAAAGGGGGTAAGGAAGTGATCATTAAATCAGTGGCTACAGCCCTGCCTAATCATGTAATGTCTTGTTATCGGTTACCGAAGGCGATAACAAAGAAATTAACAAGTGTGGTCGCACAGTTCTGGTGGAGTCCAGGAGGAAGTACCAGAGGTATGCACTGGCAATCTTGGGATAAGGTATGTATCAGTAAAGAGGAAGGAGGACTGGGTTTCAAAGATATAATGGATTTTAATACAGCTATGGGGAAGCAATTATGGCGACTGATAGAGAAACCTAATACTCTATTTTCACGAGTTTTTAAAGGACGGTATTTCAGGAATGCTTCACCCTTGAAACCGATCCGCTCATACTCACCGTCATACGGAAGGCGGAGTATTATTTCAGCTAGATCTCTGGTCAGCAAATGACTAATCAAAAGGGTGGGAACAGGATCATCCATATCAGTATGGAATGATCCCTGGCTCCCAACCACTCGCCCTAGACCAGTAAACAAAACTAATGTTCTTAGTCACCCCGATCTCACGGTAGATCAACTTATTGATCCAGAACTGCGTATCTGGAACTCACAGGCAATCAGGACTTTGGTGGATCCCAATGATGTAAGCATTATTGAAAGCATACCATTGAGTAGGTTTCATAGCATAGATAGGGATGGATGGCATTTTACTCAGAATGGAAAATATTCGGTCAAATCTGGGTATCAGGTGGAGCGGGTTTATCCGGACAAGGGCAAAACTTTACCGGTTTTTGGTCCTACAGTTGATTTCCTTAAGGCGCATTGCTGGAAAATTCACTGTCCACCAAAGATCAAACATTTTTTATGGCAAATAGTGTCAGGATGTATTTCAGTGAGGAAGAATTTACACTCACGAGGATTATCAGGGGATTTATATTGTGATAGATGTGGTGCTCCAGAGGAATCAATTAATCATGTGTTTTTTGAATGTCCTCCAGCGCGTCAGGTTTGGGCACTATCCTAGATCCCATCTAATCACTCTTTTTTCCCACTGAATCTATTTTTACTAATATGGATTATTTATTCTGGAGAGTTCTTCCGGCATTAGAGGATCATCAGTTTGCATGGATAGTATGGTATATTTGGAAAGGAAGGAATAACAAGGTTTTTAGCAATTTGGATATTGAACCTATGGATACCCTAAAACTAGCGGAAACAGAATCAAGACTTTGGAAGGAGGCACAAATTATCCCTACACCAGTAATAGGTCAACAACACTCGGATCTACCGGCCATTCCAGGGCGGTGGTGTTTTATTGATGGATCCTGGAAGGACAAAGAGATTTTTTCAGGACAGGGGTGGTATAGTACTCTTGAGGGATACGATGGACTTATGGGAGCACGGAATGTCAGGGCTTCTCTATCTCCTCTCCACTCAGAGATAGAACCATTAATTTGGGCAATGGAGTGTATGCGGAATCTGAGGCAGTACAGGGTTACATTTGCGACAGATTGTTCTCAATTGGTGAAGATGGTTTCGGAACCAGAAGAATGACCTGCTTTTGCAACCTATTTAGCAGATATCGAGACTTTGAAAGGAAATTTTCATAGTTCAGATATTATTTACGTATCTCGCACGAAGAATCTAAAGGCCGACAGCCTCGCACGATGTGCTAGGAGACAACCAACCTTTGTCGTGCACATGGATGCAGAATTACGTTTTTGGTTTACAGAGTCCTCTTGAGTCTGTAAAGTCGATGACAAAAAAAAATGTAGATTGAGTCACTATAATTATTAGTTTAGGGTTTGGTAGTATATGTTATATCATTTTTCATATTTCTAGGGTTAGATTTTGAAATTTTAAATTTTTAAGAAAAATAATAAATTAACTTATATGTGTATATTAAACATTTTCTAATTTGATTTTAAGTTAATGAAGTGTTTGTTCATTATTGCTACTTAGTTAGTTATTTGATTTTAGCATTTTTAGGTGACTTTTTGGGTAATCTTCTAACATATAATGATATAATGCACTAGAAATTGTTTTGAGAAATCATCCGAACCGAATGTTTTTAACTTACCTAGAATTTTTTTTCTCTATTTATAAAGAAAATAACAAAACTTAGGTTCATCCCCTATAGTGAACTTTTATATTCACCACAACTCCTACAACGAATCAAAGTACAACCTCGGTTATTAATAAAAAATATTTATTTTTTTAAAAAGAAATCAAAAATGACTGAAAAAAAAAATAATGTCAAATTCTAAATTATAAACCATAAATTCAAAACCCTAAATCCTAAACAAAAATTCTAGACCTTAAATTCTAAACCCAAACTCTAGATCCTAAACCCAAATTCTAAACACTAAACCCAAACCGTAAATCCTAAACCCAAACCCTATATCCTAAACTTTGAACCCTAAAACCAAACCGTAAACCCTAAACCTAAAATGTTTGAATTTAGGTTTAAGGTCTAGGATTTGAGTTGGTTTAGGGTTTACGGTTTGGGTTTAGGATCTAGGATTTGGGTTTAAGGTATATGATTTGGATTTAGGGTTTAGGATTTGGGTTTAGGGTTTACGATTTGGGTTTAGGATATATGGTTTGGGTTTAGGATATATGGTTTGGGTTTATGATTTAGAGTTTATAATTTAAGATTTAGGGTTTTATTAATGCGTCAGCGTCACTAAAATTGGCATCATTTTTTTAAAAAAAATTAAATTTTTTTTTAGAGAATTTAAATATGTATATTAATTATCTAGGTGACACTTTGATTGGTGGTAAAAAGATTGGTGAATTTAAAGGTTCATCCTAAGGGGTGAACCTAAGTTTTGTTCAAAGAAAATTTACACATTTTCTC
>NW_026619435.1:0-8357 GCF_000801105.2 Raphanus sativus | reverse complement strand
TTTTTACCTAGTGCAAAGAGTATTTAAAAATTTGTAAACCCCATTTTTTAAAACCGGAAATTGTGTTTTATTCGGGATACCTAATATTTAAACAATTCATGTTCTGTTAAAGAATTTGTTTGCATTCACTCGATCGCATTTAATATATTAGTTTTTATATTATTCACCTAACCTTATTACTTGAAAGTTATATTGATGGTAAGGATCCTATTTTTATTTAATTAAAATTACCTTATAAGGGTCATGCAAGAAAATGGAAAGGGCTAAACTAGCTTATTGAGAAGGTTGACAACTTTATAGGCACATGCAGACAATATTCTAAGGAAATCATATCTACATTTTAGTTATTCAATAATGTATTATTATTCATCATGTTTGAAATAAATATAATAAGCTAACCCTAAGACCTCATTTACCTGTTTCTCAAGCCACCATATTATAATGATGAAGACTTCAAAAATAAGTATGCATTAGAGATAGATAAACATATATTATGAAACCACATTTTCACATCATTATCTCGATGTCTACTGTCAAAAATAGAAATCAAATCATTTTCATGAAGTGTATCCGACCTACCGGATTCGAACCAGTGACCTAAGGATATTCTGCATCCACTACAGTCCTCCGCTCTACCAACTGAGCTAAGGTCGGATTTATATGATAATTCTTGCATGGATATATAAGTATACAATATAGAATCAACAGTTTTGTAGCTTTCACACGAGTAATAGAATGTTTTTCCCAAAATCTGTTTTTCCCAAAATCATTCCAAAACTAAAACAGACTTCTAAGTATACGCTTCTTTTGAACTCTTTTAATTTTTAATGTATCTACAAAATATTAATGAAAATTTTTATGAGGAAGATTTAAATTAAACTTATAATAAATTTTCATTTTCCTCTGATAATGGTTGGCAAAAATTATATCCATAATGGTTTTTTTTGTCATGATTGCAGGATGAAAATTATGCTAATTAGATTATGTATATTCCCAATTTCAGACCATGCCAAAGGAGACAACAACATCAATAACTCCACTGGATTTCAATATCATAGTGCAATATTTCATACAGAATATTGGTTGTGAAACCTGTCTGAAAGAAACAAAATCTAGGTCGGGTTTTAAATAAGTCAACCCTAATTTCTTAACAAGAAACCAAATTATAATTTACGCTATTAGATTTTCGATTTCATCAAAGACCTTTTAAATGATAAAATATATATGCAAAATAATACTGAACTAGTTTGGAATATTTTTTTAAAAAAGGATGAACAAAAAATATCCGACCTACCGGATTCGAACCAGTGACCTAAGGATTTGCTGTGTCAACTACAGTCCTCCGCTCTACCAACTGAGCTAAGGTCGGTTTTGTAATATAGTACTTCATATGTATACATGATGAAACGTATTTTTGATCAATCTTATATATATATATATATATATATAATATATATATATATCGAGCATTGTATAAAGATTTAAATTAATCACAAGTGATGCCTTTCGGTATTGTTTTAAGTTTTCTGAATTTTATAAATAAATGTCTGAACAATTTTCGGTTCAAATGTTGTTTAAGTTGTAATTTAATCAAAAGCATGAATTTCAGAACTCAAATCTGTACGGGCAAAGGTTACATTATTAATAGTCATCCCCACAATTACCACTTTGACATCTAAACTTTATATTTTTTACCTAGTGCAAAGAGTATTAAAAATTTGTAAACCCCATTTTCTAAAACCGGAAATTGTGTTTTATTCGGGATACCTAATATTTAAACAATTCGGTTCTGTTAAAGAATTTGTTGCATTCACTCGATCACATTATACATATTAGTTTTATATTATTCACCTAACCTTATTCCTTGAAAGTTATATTGATGGTAAGGATCTATTTTTTATTTAATTAAAATTACCTAATAAGGGTCATGCAAGAAAATGGAAAGGGCTAAACTAGCTTATTGAGAAGGTTGACAATTTATAGGCACATGCAGAACAATATTCCAAAGGAAATCATATCTACATTTTAGTTATTCAATAATGTATTATTATTCATCATGTTTGAAAAAATATAATAACATAACCCTAAGACCTCATTTACCTGTTTCTCAAGACACCAAATTATAATGATGAAGACTTCAAAAATAAGTATGCATTAGAGATAGATAAACATATATTATGAAACCACATTTTCACATCATTATCTCGATGTCTACTGTCAAAAATAGAAATCAAATTCATTTTCATGAAGTGTATCCGACCTACCGGATTCGAACCAGTGACCTAAGGATATTCTGCATCCACTACAGTCCTCCGCTCTACCAACTGAGCTAAGGTCGGATTTATATGATAATTCTTGCATGGATATATAAGTATACAATATAGAATCAACAGTTTTGTAGCTTTCACACGAGTAATAGAATGTTTTTCCCAAAATCTGTTTTCCCAAAATCATTCCAAAACTAAAACAGACTTCTAAGTATACGCTTCTTTTGAACTCTTTTAATTTTTTAATGTATCTACAAAATATTAATGAAAATTTTTATGAGGAAGATTTAAATTAAACTTATAATAAATTTTCATTTTCCTCTGATAATGGTTGGCAAAAATTATATCCATAATTGTTTTTTTTGTCATGATTGCAGGATGAAAATTATGCTAATTAGATTATGTATATTCCCAATTTCAGACCATGCCAAAGGAGACAACAACATCAATAACTCCACTGGATTTCAATATCATAGTGCAATATTTCATACAGAATATTGGTTGTGAAACCTGTCTGAAAGAAACAAAATCTAGGTCGGGTTTTAAATAAGTCAACCCTAATTTTAACAAGAAACCAAATGTTATTTTACGCTATTAGATTTTCGATTTCATCAAAGACCTTTTAAATGATAAATATATATGCAAAATAATACTGAACTAGTTTGGAATATTTTTTTTAAAAAGGATGAACAAAAAATATCCGACCTACCGGATTCGAACCAGTGACCTAAGGATTTGCTGTGTCAACTACAGTCCTCCGCTCTACCAACTGAGCTAAGGTCGGTTTTGTAATATAGTACTTCATATGTATACATGATGAAACATATTTTTGATCAATCCTTATACATATATATATATATATATATATAACGAGCATTGTATAAAGATTTAAATTAATCACAAGTGATGCCTTTCGGTATTGTTTTTAAGTTTTCTGAATTTTATAAAAAATGTCTGAACAATTTTCGGTTCAAATATTGTTTAAGTTGTAATTTAATCAAAAGCATGAATTTCAGAACTCAAATCTGTACGGGCAAAGGTTACATTATTAATAGTCATCCCCACAATTACCACTTTGACATCTAAACTTTATATTTATTAAACCTAGTGCAAAGAGTATTAAAATTTGTAAACCCCATTTTCTAAAACCGAAAATTGTGTTTTATTCGGGATACCTAATATTTAAACAATTCGTGTTCTGTTAAAGATTTGTTGCATTCACTCGATCACATTATACATATCAGTTTTATATATATTCACCTAACTTTTTTCCTTGAAAGTTATATTGATGGTAAGGATCTATTTTTTATTTAATTAAAATTACCTAATAAGGTTCATGCAAGAAAATGGAAATGGCTAAACTAGCTTATTGAGAAGGTTGACAACTTATAGGCACATGCAGAACAATATTCCAAAGGAAATCATATCTACATTTTAGTTATTCAATAATGTATTATTATTCATCATGTTTGAAAAAATATAATAAGCTAACCCTAAAACCTCATTTACCTGTTTCTCAAGCCACCAAATTATAATGATGAAGACTTCAAAAATAAGTATGCATTAGAGATAGATAAACATATATTATGAAACCACATTTTCACATCATTATCTCGATGTCTACTGTCAAAAATAGAAATCAAATCATTTTCATGAAGTGTATCCGACCTACCGGATTCGAACCAGTGACCTAAGGATATTCTGCATCCACTACAGTCCTCCGCTCTACCAACTGAGCTAAGGTCGGATTTATATGATAATTCTTGCATGGATATATAAGTATACAATATAGAATCAACAGTTTTGTAGCTTTCACACGAGTAATAGAATGTTTTTCCAAAATCTGTTTTTCCCAAAATCATTCCAAAACTAAAACAGACTTCTAAGTATACGCTTCTTTTGAACTCTTTTAATTTTTTAATGTATCTACAAAATATTAATGAAAATTTTTATGAGGAAGATTTAAATTAAACTTATAATAAATTTTCATTTTCCTCTAATAATGGTTGGCAAAAATTATATCCATAATGGTTTTTTTGTCATGATTGCAGGATGAAAATTATGCTAATTAGATTATGTATATTCCCAATTTCAGACCATGCCAAAGGAGAAAACAACATCAATAACTCCACTGGATTTCAATATCGTAGTGCAATATTTCATACAGAATATTGGTTGTGAAACCTGTCTGAAAGAAACAAAATCTAGGTCGGGTTTTAAATAAGTCAACCCTAATTTCTTAACAAGAAACCAAATTATAATTTACGCTATTAGATTTTCGATTTCATCAAAGACCTTTTAAATGATAAAATATATATGCAAAATAATACTGAACTAGTTTGGAATATTTTTTTTAAAAAAGGATGAACAAAAAATATCCGACCTACCGGATTCGAACCAGTGACCTAAGGATTTGCTGTGTCAACTACAGTCCTCCGCTCTACCAACTGAGCTAAGGTCGGTTTTGTAATATAGTACTTCATATGTATACATGATGAAACATATTTTTGATCAATCCTTATACATATATATATATATATATATATATATATATATATATATATATAACGAGCATTGTATAAAGATTTAAATTAATCACAAGTGATGCCTTTCGGTATTGTTTTTAAGTTTTCTGAATTTTATAAATAAATGTCTGAACAATTTTCGGTTCAAATGTTGTTTAAGTTGTAATTTAATCAAAAGCATGAATTTCAGAACTCAAATCTGTACGGGCAAAGGTTACATTATTAATAGTCATCCCCACAATTACCACTTTGACATCTAAACTTTATATTTTTACCTAGTGCAAAGAGTATTAAAAATTTGTAAACCCCATTTTCTAAAACCGGAAAATTGTGTTTTATTCGGGATACCTAATATTTAAACAATTCATGGTCTGTTAAAGAATTTGTTGCATTCACTCGATCACATTATACATATTAGTTTTATATTTATTCACCTAACCTTATTCCTTGAAAGTTATATTGATGGTAAGGATCTATTTTTTATTTAATTAAAATTACCTTATAAGGGTCATGCAAGAAAATGGAAAGGGCTAAACTAGCTTATTGAGAAGGTTGACAACTTATAGGCACATGCAGAACAATATTCTAAAGGAAATCATATCTACATTTTAGTTATTCAATAATGTATTATTATTCATCATGTTTGAAAAAATATAATAACATAACCCTAAGACCTCATTTACCTGTTTCTCAAGACACCAAATTATAATGATGAAGACTTCAAAAATAAGTATGCATTAGAGATAGATAAACATATATTATGAAACCACATTTTCACATCATTATCTCGATGTCTACTGTCAAAAATAGAAATCAAATTCATTTTCATGAAGTGTATCCGACCTACCGGATTCGAACCAGTGACCTAAGGATATTCTGCATCCACTACAGTCCTCCGCTCTACCAACTGAGCTAAGGTCGGATTTATATGATAATTCTTGCATGGATATATAAGTATACAATATAGAATCAACAGTTTTGTAGCTTTCACACGAGTAATAGAATGTTTTTAAAATCTTTTTCCCAAAATCATTCCAAAACTAAAACAGACTTCTAAGTATACGCTTCTTTTGAACTCTTTTAATTTTTTAATGTATCTACAAAATATTAATGAAAATTTTTATGAGGAAGATTTAAATTAAACTTATAATAAATTTTCATTTTCCTCTGATAATGGTTGGCAAAAATTATATCCATAATGGTTTTTTTGTCATGATTGCAGGATGAAAATTATGCTAATTAGATTATGTATATTCCCAATTTCAGACCATGCCAAAGGAGACAACAACATCAATAACTCCACTGGATTTCAATATCGTAGTGCAATATTTCATACAGAATATTGGTTGTGAAACCTGTCTGAAAGAAACAAAATCTAGGTCGGGTTTTAAATAAGTCAACCCTAATTTCTTAACAAGAAACCAAATTATAATTTACGCTATTAGATTTTCGATTTCATCAAAGACCTTTTAAATGATAAAATATATATGCAAAATAATACTGAACTAGTTTGGAATATTTTTTTTAAAAAGGATGAACAAAAAATATCCGACCTACCGGATTCAAACCAGTGACCTAAGGATTTGCTGTGTCAACTACAGTCCTCCGCTCTACCAACTGAGCTAAGGTCGGTTTTGTAATATAGTACTTCATATGTATACATGATGAAACGTATTTTTTGATCAATCTTTATACATATATATATATATATATATATATATATATATAACGAGCATTGTATAAAGATTTAAATTAATCACAAGTGATGCCTTTCGGTATTGTTTTTAAGTTTTCTGAATTTTATAAATAAATGTCTGAACAATTTTCGGTTCAAATGTTGTTTAAGTTGTAATTTAATCAAAAGCATGAATTTCAGAACTCAAATCTGTACGGGCAAAGGTTACATTATTAATAGTCATCCCCACAATTACCACTTTGACATCTAAACTTTATATTTTTACCTAGTGCAAAGAGTATTAAAAATTTGTAAACCCCATTTTCTAAAACCGGAAAATTGTGTTTTTTCGGGATACCTAATATTTAAACAATTCAGGTTCTGTTAAAGAATTTGTTGCATTCACTCGATCACATTATACATATTAGTTTTATATTTATTCACCTAACCTTATTCCTTGAAAGTTATATTGATGGTAAGGATCTATTTTTTATTTAATTAAAATTACCTTATAAGGGTCATGCAAGAAAATGGAAAGGGCTAAACTAGCTTATTGAGAAGGTTGACAATTTATAGGCACATGCAGAACAATATTCTAAAGAAATCATATCTACATTTTAATTATTCAATAATGTATTATTATTCATCATGTTTGAAAAAATATAATAACATAACCCTAAGACCTCATTTACCTGTTTCTCAAGACACCAAATTATAATGATGAAGACTTCAAAAATAAGTATGCATTAGAGATAGATAAACATATATTATGAAACCACATTTTCACATCATTATCTCGATGTCTACTGTCAAAAATAGAAATCAAATTCATTTTCATGAAGTGTATCCGACCTACCGGATTCGAACCAGTGACCTAAGGATATTCTGCATCCACTACAGTCCTCCGCTCTACCAACTGAGCTAAGGTCGGATTTATATGATAATTCTTGCATGGATATATAAGTATACAATATAGATCAACAGTTTTGTAGCTTTCACACGAGTAATAGAATGTTTTTCCCAAATCTGTTTTTCCCAAAATCATTCCAAAACTAAAACAAACTTCTAAGTATACGCTTCTTTTGAACTCTTTTAATTTTTTAATGTATCTACAAAATATTAATGAAAATTTTTATGAGGAAGTTAAATTTAACTTATAATAAATTTTCATTTTCCTCTGATAATGGTTGGCAAAAATTATATCCATAATTGTTTTTTTGTCTGATTGCAGGATGAAAATTATGCTAATTAGATTATGTATATTCCAATTTCAGACCATGCCAAAGGAGACAACAACATCAATAACTCCACTGGATTTCAATATCATAGTGCAATATTTAATACAGAATATTGGTTGTGAAACCTGTCTGAAAGAAACAAAATCTAGGTTGGGTTTTAAATAAGTCAACCCTAATTTCTAAACAAGAACCAAAATGTTATTTATGCTATTAGATTTTCGATTTCATCAAAGACCTTTTAAATGATAAAATATATATGCAAAATAATACTGAAACTAGTTTGGAATATTTTTTTTTAAAAAGGATGAACAAAAATATCGACCTACCGGATTCGAACCAGTGACCTAAGGATTTGTTGTGTCAACTACAGTCCTCCGCTCTACCAACTGAGCTAAGGTCGATTTTGTAATATTGTACTTCATATGTATACATGATGAAACGTATATTTTTGATCAATCCTTATACATATATATATATATATATATATAACGAGCATTGTATTAAAGATTTAAATTAATCACAAGTGATGCCTTTCGGTATTGTTTTAAGTTTTCTGAATTTTATAAAAAAATGATGAACAATTTTGGGTGCAAATATTGTTTAAGTTGTACTTTAATCAAAAGCATGAATTTCAGAACTCAAATCTGTACGG
>NW_026619434.1:0-8363 GCF_000801105.2 Raphanus sativus | reverse complement strand
ATTAACTAAATATTTATAATTTAGATGGGTTATAATTAAATATAAGTAAATATTAATAAAAATAAAAAACTGATACATCACCATTTTAACAGGTCAATAAGTTATCATTTTTGCTTGATGAACAAGTAAGCCACGTTGAAAGTTTTTAGTGATACAAAAGTCAACTTGAATGTTTGATATGCTAGTTAAATAACTTCAGGATTTAAAGTGTAAGTGAATGCCACTCTGAAGGTTTTTTATGCGATTTTCCCAAAAATAATACCGATGTACGAACTTTGTAAAATTTCATATCTCTAGTTTCTTTGACTTTTGTTTAACAAACAATACCAAAAAAAAAAACTAATACATTCGTGCACAATTAAAAAGGAAACAGTTGAAATTGTAACGCTCTAATTTATCTTGAACTTTTGTTTAACAAACAATACCAAAAAATATATTCTCAAATAATTGAAAATTGTAATTAGTCACGATCTACAGAGTCAGAACTGAGCGCACATAGGTTGAATAGTTGTTAAAACATGAGCTTTGCCTAACATCATTTGCTAATGCGTTAATATCTGTGTCACTATCCAGTGTCCACAATTAATTCTGACTAGTGCGGCTATGGAACCAAATACAATTCTTCAATTATTCTCCAAACTCCGAATTCACACTAGACCACGGTGAAGATGTATGATTCATGCCTATTCCTTGTGTTCTATAAAATTTTAAATTTATATTAACTTTAGTTGTTCTTAATTATTATGATATCATACTTTGTTGATATAGAAAATGTATAATATATGAATTCACATTCTCTTTAAAAAATTAATTTATTGATAGATTTAATATTTATCTTATAAAAAAATTAATTGTGAAATGAGGATCCCACTTCCAGTAAGAAAAGGAAACACAAGTGAACCCCCATGTTATTATGCTCTCTGTCTGAAAAACCTGAATGGGAGTTGTGGCTTCTTTGTTACAGTGGCGAAAGGGAAAACCAAAAGAAAAAAAAAACACAGAAGAAATAAATAAAAAGGAAAAAAAAAACGGAGAATGTGATTGGTCTCTCTCTCTCTCTCTCGTCCATCGCCTCTGCAATTCCTCTCGAGCAAAACCCTAGTTTCAGGTTCGGGCCTTCCTTCTCTCGAATTTCGATCTTCTTTCAACAATACTCGTTCGATTTCGACTATTCCTGAGCTCCCTTAGGTTTGATTTCTCTGCTCAATGATCACTCTCGCTCTGCAACTCTCTCTTTAGCTTATTGTTTCACTTGATCGAACATTGTTTGTTGATCTAGGGTTTGCACTGAGTCCTAAAGCTCTGATTTTTACTGATTGAGATCACTGAACAATTCAAATCTTAATTTAGGGTTTGTAGTGAGTCCTAAAGTTCTGATTTTTTTACTGATTGAGATTATTACTAAACAATGCAGGTTCAAATCTTGATTTAGGGTTTGTAGCGAGTCCTCAAGTTCTGATTTTTTTTAAGTGATTGAGCTTACTTAACGATGAGTGGTACTAACGAGCAAACTCGATCTGGCTCCAACGGCAACGGGGAGGGCATTATCGGGATTCCCGACGAGCTACGTTGCAAGAGGTCAGACGGGAAACAGTGGAGGTGCACAGCGATGTCCATGCCCGACAAGACCGTGTGCGAGAAGCACTACGTCCAGGCCAAGAAGCGCGCTGCTAACTCGGCTTCACGCGCCAGCCAGAGGAAAGTGCAGAGGAGGAGCTCGCCGTTGTTAGGCGGCGGCGAGACGGATACTTACTCCGAAGGGAGAGTCGATGATCAGCAGCAGCAGCAGCTCGTGATGATGATGATGCCTAGCAGCAACGGTCATCACGCCTCTGGCTCCTCCAAGTATGATGGTGGTGGTGGAGTTAGAGAGAAGAGGCACGATAAAAGCATGGGTAGTAGTAGATATGTGCCGGATACACCTGTGGTGAGGAACTTCTCTGCGCGCGTTGCGGTGGATTTGAATGATGAGGTGGCTGGTGATGGTGGGATGTTTGAAGAGAGCTATAGATCGTATAGGACACCACCGTCTGCTGCTGCTGCTATGATGGACCGGTCACGCGAGAGATCACACCAAAGCATGAGTCCTATGGTACATTAGTATATAACTTTCCTCATTGCTTAGGCAGTGCATCCATCCACATGTGTTCTTCTGACTTATTAAGGTTAAAGTAACTGTTCTTATGTGTTCTAGGAGTACTCAGCAGAAGAAAGCACAGATGTGTCTGCAGAGTCTGTGGGGCAAACTTGTCATCACTGCCAGAGAAAAGATAGAGAGAGAATCATATCTTGCCTCAAGTGCAATCAAAGAGCCTTCTGCGACGCTTGTATATCGACACAGTGAGTTTCCCTTTTTTCTTTTTATTCTGTAATATTTAGGAATTATGAAACTGATGATGTCTCATGCTTTGTAAGGTACTCGGAGATATCACTTGAAGAAGTCGAGAAAGTCTGTCCTGCTTGCCGTGGTTTGTGTGATTGCAAACACTGCCTGCGTTCTGATAATACAATAAAGGTGTGCACTTGTATATCCAGAGATTCAAACCGTTGCTACTTATTTTAGGGATGAGTTTTAGGACAATGAGATGGCTCTTTGTGAAAACTTTGCAGGTCCGGATGCAGGCAGTACCCGTTTTGGACAAGTTGAAGTATCTATATCGTCTACTATCATCTGTCCTTCCAGTGATAAAGCAGATCCATCTTGATCAATGTACAGAATTAGAATTAGAGAAGAGGCTTCGTGGTGAGCCTGAGTTTTTATTTACAGTGACGATTGATGAATTATATACAAGTTTAACACTAGTTTGTTCTACACTGCAGGAGCTGAGATTGATCTTGTCAGGGCAAGATTGAAAGCAGATGACCAGATGTGCTGGTATATCTCGCTTAGATGCCCTTGTGCTTACTGCAACTATCTCTTTTGAGCATATGTTCTTAATTGAGTTTTGTATTCCATACAGCAACGTGTGTCAGGTACCAGTTGTTGACTACTACCGTCGTTGTCCGAACTGCTCATTTGACTTGTGCCTGAGATGCTGTCAAGATCTACGTGCTGAGTCTTCGGTTGAGATTGGTGTGACTAGCCAAACCGTAGGTGACAGAACAGGAGTTCCTAAACTAAAACTGAACTTTTCATACAAGTTTCCTGAATGGGAAGCCAACAGCGATGGGAGCATCCCTTGCCCTCCTAAGGAATATGGAGGCTGCGGTTCCAAGTCTTTGAACCTCGCTCGCATTTTCAAGATGAATTGGGTTGCGAAGCTTGTGAAAAACGCTGATGAGATGGTTAACGGCTGCAAGGTATCTGAGATCTGTAGCCCTGAGTTGTGTGATTCCAGATTCTGCAAACTTTCTGAGAGAGACGAGAGTGGTGACAACTTCGTGTACAGCCCTTCACTTGAAACGGTTAAATTTGATGGAGTAGCTACTTTCGAGAAACAATGGTCAGAGGGTCGGCTTGTTATTGTGAAGAAGGTACTTGATGAGTCATCTTCCTCTAGATGGGATCCTGAGACTGTCTGGAGGGATATAGAAGAGAATTCAGATGAGAAACTGAAAGAACATGATCCATTCTTGAAGGCTATAAATTGCTTGGATGGGTTAGAAGTAAGTTTGCTTTGTTATTTTATATCATCTTCATATTGGTGTCACAGATTCATTAGTGTTGATAACTTGATTCACAGGTTGAGGTAAGGCTTGGAGAGTTTATAAAAGCATATGGAGATGGAAGAAACCAAGAGACAGGTCTTAGTCTATCGTGGAAGTTAAAAGACTGGCCGAGCCCAAGTGCCTCAGAGGAGTTCATATTCAACCAGAGACCTGAGTTTATCAGAAGATTTCCGTTTCTTGAGTACATACATCCCCGGTTAGGCCTTCTGAACGTTGCAGCCAAGATGCCTCATTACTCGCTCCAAAACGATACAGGTCCAAAGGTTATAGTGTCTTGTGGGACGTTCAAAGAAACTGATGCTGGCGGTTCATTGAATAGTATTCACTACAGCATGCGTGACATGGTACATTACTTAGAAACTGGTCCACACCTTTTATTACTATTTTGGATTCGAGTTATGATTCATGTTAATGAATATAACGATTGAGTCGTTGAAACTGTTAAACAGGTATACCTCTTGGTGCACACATCTGAAGGAACAAAACTCGATAGAGTGAGAGAGACAAATCACGGTCCAAGAGAACCTGATGAGAAGATGGGAGAAAATGAGTCACTTCTTAGCCCTGAGAAAAAAAAAATGGACGGGGAGTTGCATGATCTATCACTTGGTACAGCCAATACGGAGAAGAATGAATCTGAGATGATGTGTAGCGTGAATCCAGAGAGTCTTAAGATGGAATCTTCTTGCACGTCTTCATGTGCAGGAGGAGCCAAATGGGATGTTTTCAGGCGCCAAGACGTCCCAAAGCTGGCCGAGTATTTGCAGAGAACATTCCTGAAGCCTGATGATAGTATTAAGTGTGATGTTGTGAGTCTTTCTGCTTAATCATTATATCAAATGTGAAAGTTGTCTTTTTTTTTGTATTTCGGAGTGATTGATTTTTCCGAGTCTGTTAACGTGGATTTCAGGCGTCACGTCCGTTGTTTGAGGGATTGTTCTTAAATGAACACCACAAGACACAACTAAAAGATGAGTTAGGTAAGACAAAAAAAAATGAACATTGTGTTTCCCTGTTCTCTGTCCAAAAGTTTATTGTATGGAAACCTGAGAGATGAGTCTCCTGTTATGTTTCAGGAATTGAGCCATGGACGTTTGAGCAACTCCGTGGTGAGGCTATCTTCATTCCAGCTGGATGTCCGTTCCAATTCAGAAACCTTCAGGTAAATATGTTTTTAAGCAACGTAGAATCAAATGAGTCTTGTCTTCAAGGAACTAAATTTCTCTGTACACACTTCTCAGTCAAATGTTCAGGTGGCGCTTGACTTCTTGTGCCCTGAAAGCGTTGGAGAGTCAGCAAGACTAGCTGAAGAGATCCGGTGTTTACCGTACGACCAGAAGGCAAAACCTCAGATTCTAGAGGTAACAAAATTATGAAACCACCTTCCCTTAGGACACACTATTATTAACCATCTCTTGAAAACGGTTTGCGTTTTTAATACTATCAGATAGGGAAGATATCGTTATACGCAGCTAGCTCAGCCATCAAAGAGGTTCAGAAACTGATCTTGAATCCAGAGTAAGTAAGAAAGAACTTAAGCCAAATCTAATTGGAGTGTGAAGTGAATTTGAACTGACAATAGTTATGCTTTTTTTGAAATTTGGTTCCATTATTATGACTACAAAAAGATTTGGAGCAGAGCTTGGTTTTGAGGACCCTAACCTAACCAAAGCAGTCTCCAACAACTTGGATAAGGTAATCAAGCGGCCACAGCAAATCAGCTGCACTTGATCAGAAGAAGATTTGTACAGTAGTATTACCCATTGTTGTGACATTAGTCTTAAACTACTAATACTACGATTCAGGATTTGTATGTATCTTAGTGTATATGCTTTACAAATTATATGCATGAGCATCACTATTCCACTTCAATTCTCTGGATGTAGACCATATATAAAGTCACTTCAAATAACTCCCCAACAAACCAAGTAATAGGAGGGAAGATTTTTTTTTTTTTGGGCAACATAGGAGGGAAGATTATGATGAGAATATCAATATTGGGCAAATATGTATTCATTGAGTTGTGAGATTTGAAGAAAGTTCCGAAACTGAATAGAAGAAAACAACCTTTTGGATATGTTGAAATGAAAAACAAAGAATGGTATTGGAATAAATCCCCTATTGCTTTATAATCTTTACCTTTGTACACATTTATTCTATAGCAAGGTTCAGCCCTCCTCTTGCAACGAGCAACCAAACTTTTCAGACTTGAGTCTCTGAAGCTCCTCTGCTACGTTTAAGTGAAAGCTTCAAAACAATAGGTGGAAGTTTAGGACGTTCAGTTAGTACCGGCTTTGAATCTTGTCTTGTTGCTCCATTAAGAGGAAGGCTAGGCTTTGAATCCTCTATTTGATCCAAGGGCTTACTTGCTGTTGCTTTGCTCTTATCTTCTTCTATTTTCTCCAAACCTACACTACCATTGTCTAGCGAAGGTTGTGCTCTGTTACAAGCTTTAGCTGAGAGGTTTTTCTTCGTATACCTTTCACGTTTTCTTGGTTTAACCGTGCTTTTCAGTCCCTTGGTTGTAAGATAGCTGGATTCAAGAGCTTCGAGAGCCCGGGTGGTCAATGGTCTCTTTCTTGTGCTCTGTCTTCTAGGAGCAGCTGTATTGTCGTGCTGTTGTTGTTCTGAGGAACCAAGTTCTTGAGTAGTTCCCAGATCATTGGAAGGAGGATTGTTGGAGCCTTGAATGGAAGGGAGCTCAACTGCTTGCTCTTGTTTAGGAATGGCAGCATATTTTTTGTCTGATTCAGACACTGAACAGAACCCGTTTGGTTCTTGTTCTGATGAAATGAGTTCTTGGGCTGTTCTTACCTCCTCTTGAGAGCACTTGTTATCATACTCATTCATCTCTTCACGAGTGCTATTTTGGTTTTTGACAGCGCATAAACTTAAGTGGTCTGATTCAGGACATACCATGTTCTTTGTATCATCACCCGGTGAATGTTTGTACACTGAGTCCTCTCTTGAAAGTCTTTTCTCACCTCTGATGCAAGCACTGAGCCGTCTGCGTTTCAACGATGGAGCAGAACTTACTGAACGATCATTAGTTTCTGCTTGTCGGTTAGACCTATGCTTGATCAGAAGCCTCTTTGACCGATCCTTAACCTTCTCCAAACTCTCCTCCTCCTTTATACTAGAATCAATAACTGTGAATAGCATTGGGTCATCATCCACTTGCTTCTTGGCCTCCAGAGGCATTTCCACATTGTTACTAACCAGTTTATCTCCTAGACGAGTCTTTGGCTCAGAACAGACTAAAGGCTCTGCATTCAGATTCCGCAAATCACACAGCTTCCCTCCTGCAACCAAGCTAGTGTCCACAACGGTGAACTTCGTTTGGAGATCTCCACGGTTAGAACATGGAGACTTTAGGTAACGGTGTCTTTGTTTATCAGATTGGGAAGAAGACTCTTCATCTGATTGGTCAGAAGAGTTCTCCGCAACAACAGCAAACTCATCGGCGGCCGCTTCAAACTCAAGAAGCTGAGGATCTAGAGCAACCTTTGTTAGAATGTCACTGACGGAATCAAAGTAATCATCGCCTTTAACAAGCTCCCCTCTAGAAAACTCTTTCACGCCAGGGACAATGAAGACAATGTTATCCTTTGAAGTGAAATAGCCTCGGTCCTTGACCTGCTCTGAACGCCATCCTCTGGCTAGCAAACGCGGCCACACAGCTTCCCAGAAGATATCACTGCAGCGTGCTTTGCTTAGACGGGAACTGCCTGTTAACTGGTTTATTATGTCGGCAGATGTGAGCGAAGCGTAAGCTTTGCCTAAGCCAGGGTAAGAAGACTTTGGAGAAACCGTGAACCATGGTTTGGTTGTCTTCATCACTGGTCCTGACGTAATAACCGTGAGATCATCTTTTCTTTTACCAATCCCCACAGCCTCTACAAGAGGCCTGAGACCTACAAGATCCTTCACCGCGCTTATGTATTTCTCAAGAGTGATGTTCCCTTCAGCAAATGACTTTGAGACCTGCCAATATGGTTAAAGATCAATGACCAAACACAAATATACAGTGGTCAAGAATGTGAAGAAGACTCACATTCACAAGCATCTGTTTCTGAGATTCGTCAGAAACAGAAGGAATCAAACGAGATAACAACTGATGCTGCCTCCAACCTGAATAGATCTTTCTTCCGTACACACACTTCCGTCTCCTCCTCCGCTTCTTGCGTGAATCAGACCAGCTGTGGTAACTAGCTGAATCGTAGAACTTCCCATAGTAAAACAATGCTACCTCTCCTGTTCCTCTGCTCTCCATGAACTTCTTCACCTGAGTGAAGTTCTTCCCGAACGTGTACAGACCAAGAACGAAGCTAGCCACCTCAAGATCTTCCCAGGAGCTGGTTGGTGGTATCTCTGGAACAGCCTCGAGACTCAACCTCTGCTTCTTGACACTCTCGTCGCCTCTGGTCTTGTTGGCTGAGGAGGAGCGGCTTCTTTTTGCTCTTAAAGATTTCAAAGACTGGTTCATGTCGATACTATCATCATCATCATCTCCATTTACTTGACCTTTCTGATGCTTTTCTCTCCACGTTAGTTGGACAGGTTGTCCGATGAGAAAGGAACGTGAGGAATCATCCAAAGCCAGAGGAGTTGAGAGAAACAATGCACGTTGAGATGGAGACATCATAGGTGGAATCTCGGCCTGAAACTCGTCTCCAACACGTGGCTCGACTTTT
>NW_026619433.1:0-8383 GCF_000801105.2 Raphanus sativus | reverse complement strand
ATGAAGATATTGCCATATGTCCGAACAGGCCAATCTGGAATCATCTGGATAAAAGTGGGATATCTTCTTACTGAGAGAATGTAAAGATTAAGAAGAGATTGTGAGAATCATTATGAGAATTCAAGAGAAAGAGAGAAGTGGTTTGCGAGAGAGAAACAAAGAAAGAGGAAACTGTTTCCTTGATTCATTTGGGTCACATACAACATACATAAATAGCCATATCGAGATACAAGAAGAATAATAAACAAAGATGCTCAGATGCACAGACTGGTCTTGGATAGTGACAGCACAGGAACGGCTCCAAGGAAGAGTGAACATGTGATCTTTATATTAAACAACTCCTGCCGACATCTCTCCTTTGTCCTGACCTTCCAACGGCATTCTTCTTCTCCTAAACCTTCCTAGGCAAGTTATTCTTTACTTCCTTGTGGCGGTTAGGATCATTTGAATCCGAGAGAGGCAATGCACATACTTGTAGAACAAGGCATTGCCATCTAAGCACATCTTTGATATATCTGATCTTGTTTATCTTCTTATGCCTTCATGTCAACACTCCCCCTCAAGCTTGACCATATGGAACAAGTCAAGCTTGGAAGCCATGAAGCAATCCCTCATTAAAACCTTAGCTTGGTAAAACCCAATGGGACAAAAACCAAGCCAAGGAAAAAGAGTAGATCACTTCATGGAGGAGAGATCAGTGACATGAGAGATCTATGAGTCCTAACCGTGGATGGATGAACTCACAGACCTTGGTGCTTGCTGCCTTTGTGAAGATGTCAGCTAGCTGCTCCTCACTTCGTGTGTAGCATGGCAATATCACTTTCTGCTCTACTGCTTGTCTAACCTTGTGGCAGTCTACTTCAATGTGTTTGGTTCTTTCATGGAAGACTGAGTTGCTGGCAATGTGTATAGCCGCCTGGTTGTCACAATGCATAGTGATTGGTGAGGTAGTCTCCACTCCCAAGTCCTTAAGCAGTCCCTTGATCCAAATCAGCTCACTTGTGAGCTTTCTCATGGCTCTATACTCTGCCTCAGCACTTGAACATGAAACCACCTTTTGCTTCTTGCTCTTCCAAGTCACCAAGTTGCCTCCAATAAATGTGCAATAACCAGTAGTTGATCTCCTATCAACCCTATCTCCAGCCCAATCAGCATCACAATACCCAACTATCTCAGTGCTCTTGTTGCACCCCATCCATATTCCTTGTCCTGGCGCCTCTCTTAGATACCTTAGTATCCTCTCCACCATGTTCCAATGATGCATCTTGGGAGCTTGCATATGCTGGCTCACCTGGTTGACTGCAAAGCACACATCAGGTCTTGTGATAGTGAGATATATCAGCTTCCCCACCATTCTTCTATAGTGCTTTACATCTCCATAAGCCTTGTCTTCAATCTCCCCCTCACGCATCACTTTGTATCCATCTTCTAGTGGTGTTTTAGCAGCTCTACCACCAAGATCACCAGCTTCTTTTAACAAATCCAGAGTGTATTTTCTTTGAGACAGGAACAACCCTTCCTTGGATCTGCAAATCTCAATCCCTAGGAAGTACTTGAGCTCTCCCAAGTCCTTGATGTCAAACGTTGCTTTAAGAAAAGCTTTGGTTGAGTTGATCCCTTCTTTGTCACTGCCTGTGATGATTATATCATCCACATAGATGAGTATAACAATGATCCCTTGCTTGCTGGTCAGAGTGAACAAGGTGTGGTCGGCTTCAGATTTCCTAAAACCCCTTCCATTCAGTGTTGAGCTCAGCTTATGATACCAGGCTCTTGGGGACTGCTTTAGACCATATATTGCTTTCCTCAGTCTCAAGACATTGCCAGGCTTGACCATGCTTTCCATTCCAGGTGGTGGGCGCATGTATACTTCATCTTCTAGTTCTCCTTGTAAGAATGCATTCTTGACATCCATTTGCCAAAGATCCCATTCCAAATTCACAGCAAGAGAGAGCACAACCCTTATGGTGTGCAACTTTACTACTGGAGCAAACGTTTCCAGGTAATCTTCACCATACACTTGGGTGTAGCCTCTTGCTACTAGCCTGGTCTTCTTCCGTTCAGGTTTCCCATTGGCTAGATACTTGATTGTGAACAGAAGCATGCTGGTCACTGCCTTCTTGCCTTTGGGAAGTTCACTTTCAAAATAGGTTCCATTCTTTTCCATAGCCCCCATCTCATCATCTACTGAGTCTCTCCATTCCTTGATTGCCATAGCCTCCTCATATGACCTTGGTATGTAAGCCTCATCAAGGTTGGTAATGAACACTTGATGATCCTTAGGGTATTGAGCTATGTTGAGATGAAGCATCATGAGTAAAGAGAAACCAGATCAAGGATAGGAAAGCAAAGGATCACGAGTACTTGTGACACAAGTCTGTCCGTACAGCTAACCTAGCTTGGAGCACAAGGGAGCATAGTTGGATATTCAAAAAATGTGAAGACTTAAGAGAGGAGAAGAGGAGAAGAAGAAACTCGCCAAGTAAAAGGAATGGTTGGCGAGTTTGAAGAGTGTCACGGGTGAGAGTAAGGAGAGAGTGGTTCCCAACCGTTGGGACCTGTCCCTTTCACTCTGCTCACTCTGCGCCCCTCTGTCCATACGCCAGACTTGTTTAATATTGTTGCAAGCTCTTTGTTTATTACTATCCAGAGATTTGTCTCTCTTTATATACTCCTTTGTATGCAACCATTTCAAGTATTAAGTGAAACATGTCTTTCATTCTCTTTGTCTCTCAATCTCGTTACTCTCTCATCTCTCCACACTTCTAATCTTATCATTCTTTCATGGTATCAGAGCACTAAGCTCTTGAGACCTTTCACTTCCGCAAACACATTCTCTGATTTCTCCATTTCTTTTCATCCGTGAGACATCTTGTTCTTGTTTTAGTTCTATTTTTGGCAAAGTTCTTGGTGTTCTTGAGGTGTTCTTCAAGTTCATCTCCAGATTTTAACCAAAAATAGCAAAGTTTGTTCAAACTGTTCTTGAGAGTTCTGTCGTTTTCCTTTTGTTCTTTTTTTTTTCAAAAACATCTTGTTCAACTATTTCTGAGCTGTTCTTATGGATTCCTCTGGTTCCTCTCATGAAAACTCAAGAATGGTGACTATTCCAGTTACTCTCAAAGGAGGTAACTACTTACACTGGGCGCGCGGCTAACCAAGACAGCTCTAGGAGGCAGAGGTCTCTGGGAAGTTGTTGAAGAAGGCTTAGACACCAAGAAGAAGACTATCCTAGGAGAGGATGGTAAGGAGGTGGTGGAAGCTGATGCGGATGCTGGGAAACAAGAAGAGAGTTCGAGGATCTCCTGGTTCTGTCCATCCTTCAACACAGCCTGGAACCAACAATTTTGGAAGCCTATGACTACTGCGAGACTTCCAAAGATCTGTGGGACACACTCAAGAAGGTGTTTGGTAATGTCTCCAACATCAACCGTGTGTATGAAGTCAAGAGGGCTATCAATAACTTGTGTCAGGAGGATACTGAGTTTGATAAACATTTTGGGAAGTTCAGATCCCTTTGGGAGAGCTGGAGATGTTGAGACCAAGCAACTTTGGACCCTGATGTGTTGAATGAGAGAAGAGAACAAGACAAAGTCTTTGCTTTGCTGTTCACTCTCAACCCCGGGTATAATGACCTAATCAAAACACATCCTGAGGGGAGTGAGTCTCCCATCCCTTGATGATGTTTGTGCTCAGATTCAAAAAGAGAAGGGTTTCGTGGGGCTCTTTGGAGGAAAAGGAACTCTTATCATTGCAAACCAAGCTAAAGAAGAAGAAGAGATGGGCGTGGCAAACAAGGGCTCTTACAAACCAGAAGAGAAGAAGTGTGGTGGGTGTGGGTGATCACTGCAAGAAGAAGGGCCACGGCAAGGACAAGTGCTGGATCCTCCACCCACATCTTAAGCCTCAGAAGTTCAGAACTCCATATTCTGATGCTAGAGCACATTTCTCTGGTGAGATGGGAGGATCATCTACACCAAAGCAAGCAATGGTTCCTGGTGATGGAAAGGCCTTAACATTCAGTGGGAGTTCAGCCATGGGGACTGCTCAGGATGAGACTATTAGGAGGTCTGACCTCCAGGCTCTCATCAAAGTCCTCAAGGACAACTCTGGTAACACACTTGGTATCTCTCTTAATGCATCATTACAATCGCCTATTGCTTGTATTACTTCAACTCATGAAACTAGTTGTGTTAAGCCTCTTGTAATTGATTCAGGAGCTTCTCATCACATGATTAGTGATTCTAGGTTGATTAGTAATGTTAAACCTGCCTAGGAAATGTGATGATTGCAAATGGAGATAAGATACCTATTAGAGGTGTTGGAACTCTTAAACTGTTTGAAAAAGATACTAGTGCCTTTTATATGCCATCCTTTGCATCTAATCTTTTATCTGTGAAAAAGGTCACTAATGATTTAAATTGCAAAGTGATATTTAGTCCTAACGAGGTTGTGTTTCAGGATATTGAGACTAGTAGGTTGCTTGGCAATGGTGTGAGCAAGGGGAGACTTGTATCTTCTTGAAGACATCAAGCCAGCAGCTGATTTATCTACTGCTTTCATTTCAATTCCTGTTGACAATAATGTATTATGGCATGCTAGACTAGGTCATCCACACTCTAGGGCTCTGAACCTTTTATTGCCTAATGTTTCTTTTAAAAATGATGGCTGTGAAGCTTGTATTCTTGGCAAACATTGCAAGACTGTGTTTCCTAAGTCTTCCACGATTTATGAACACTGCTTTGATCTTATTCATTCTGATGTGTGGACTGCACCATGCATATCTAGGGAGAATCATAAGTATTTTGTCACCTTTATTGATCAAAAATCAAAATACACTTGGCTGACTATGATTCAAACCAAAGATAGGGTGCTAGATGCTTTCATAAATTTTCAAAACTATAAACTAACCAATTCAATGTTAAGATCAAAGTATTCAGGTCAGACAATGGAGGAGAATACACAAGCCATGCATTCAAAAATCACCTTGCCAAACACGGCATCAATCCATCAAACTAGTTGCCCTTATACACCACACACAAATGGTGTAGCTGAGAGGAAAAATAGACATTTGATGGAAGTGGCAAGGTGTATGATGTTCTATACCAACGTGCCCAAACGTTTCTGGAGTGATGCAGTCATGACAGCATGTTATCTTATCAATAGGACCCCCACAAGAGTGCTAGATGACCTCACTCCATATGAGGTATTGAACAACAAGAAACCCTCTCTTGATCACTTGCGTGTATTTGGGTGCTTGTGTTATGTGTTACAGCCAGGTATGCAGCGGAACAAACTAGAGGCCAGAAGCACTAAGGCTGTATTCATTGGCTACTCTACTACACAGAGGGCTACAAATGCTATGATCCTAACATGAGGAGGTTCATGTGTGTCGAAGAGATGTCAAGTTTGTGGAATCAAGAGGGTTTTATGATGAGAAAGAGTTGGGATGAGCTCAAGGACCTCTCTCAATCCTCCACTGATAGGGCAAACAATTTGAGAAGAATTAATGGAGTCTCTTGCATCCATATGCCTCAGCCAAGTCAACCTCAGAGTGATGGAGCTGGTGGTTCTGAAAATGGGGGGTACTGGAGCTGGAAATCAACTCCAGTAGCTGTGCGTGAAGAGGTTACTCCGGCAAGTGAGGATTCCCATCCTAATCCTGAAGGGGGGAATCAAGAAACATCAACCACACACAGTGATCAGGTTCATGATCAGGATGGAAATGCAAATACACCAGCTGAGGAGCAACAAGTTGAGGAACACATGGAAGAGGAACAGGTAGCTCAACCAATGCTTAGGAGAAGCACAAGGGAAAGAAGACCAGCCTCAGACTGGATAAATACAAGAGTGTAATTCAACAATCAAGCAGTAGCCATCCAACCCAAGGGGTGTGTTCTCTAGCTCAGTATCCAGTGGCGCATCAAGCATTCATCACTGAATTGGATCAAGAATGGATTCCAAAGACATAATGAGGAAGCTATGCAGGATGAGGAGTGGAGAGCATCTGTTGGAAATGAGATGGGAGCTATGGAAAAGAATGGAACATACTTTGAAAGTAAGCTTCCCAAAGGAAAGAAAGCAGTGACAAGCCGGCTTCTCTTCACAATCAAGTATGGAGCCAATGGAAAAGCCAGAAAGGAGGAAGACAAGACTTGTAGCAAGAGGCTACACTCAGGTCTATGGAGAGGATTACTTGGATACCTTTGCACCAGTGGCAAAGCTTCACACGATCAGAGTGGTTCTCTCACTGGCAGTAAACCTAGAGTGGGATCTATGGCAGATGGATGTCAAGAATGCTTTCCTACAAGGTGAACTAGAAGATGAAGTCTACATGAGGCCACCTCCTGGTATGGAAGATCTTGTACAACCAGGAATGTTCTCAGGCTAAGGAAAGCAATCTATGGGTTAAAGCAATCTCAAGAGCCTGGTACCACAAGCTCAGCACAACACTAAATGGAAGAGGATTCAACAAGTCTGAAGCTGATCACACTTTGTTTACACTGACCACGGAACAAGGTATCATAGTCATCCTGATATATGTGGATGACATTATCATTACAGGCAGTGATAAAGAAGGTATCATCTTAACTAAGGTTTTTCTTAAATCCTCATTTGATATCAAAGACTTGGGAGAACTAAAGTACTTTTCTAGGGATTGAGATATGCCGATCTAAAGAGGGGCTATTCTTAAACCAGAGAAAGTACACACTTGATATGTTGAGTGAGGCAGGTGATCTAGGTGCAAAGAAAGCAAAGACTCCATTGGAAGATGGGTACAAAGTATTGCGCAAGGGGGAGTTTGAGGACAAACCATTTGAAGATGTCAAGAGGTACAGAAGAATGGTGGGAAAACTCATCTATCTAACCATCACAAGGCCAGATATATGCTTTGCCGTGAACCAAGTGAGCCAGCAGATGCAAGCACCAAAAGTTCATCATTGGGGCATGGTTGAGAGGATTCTAAGGTACCTAAGAGAAGCACCAGGACAGGGAATCTGGATGGGATGCAATAAGAGCACCGAGATAGTTGGATACTGTGATGCTGATTGGGCAGGAGATAGAGTTGATAGGAGATCAACTACTGGCTATTGCACCTTCATTGGAGGCAACTTGGTGACTTGGAAGAGCAAGAAACAAAAGGTTGTGTCTTGTTCAAGCGCTGAAGCTGAATATAGGGCAATGAGGAAGCTGACAAGTGAGTTGATCTGGATCAAGGGGTTGCTTAAGGACTTAGGGATTGAGTTCACAACACCTATCACCATGCATTGTGACAACCAGGCGGCTATACACATTGCCAGCAACTCTGTCTTCCACGAGAGAACCAAGCACATTGAAGTTGATTGTCACAAAGTGAGGCAAGCTGTTGAGCAGAAGGTTATACTCCCATGCTACACCAGAAGTGAGGATCAGTTGGCAGATATCTTCACCAAGGCCGCAAGTTCTAAAGTCTGCGAGTCCATCCATTCAAGGCTTGGACTTGTGGATCTTTCATCTCAGTGATCCCCTCGTCATGAAGTGTTCTACTCTTTTTCCTTGATGTGTTTTTGTCCCACTGGGTTTTGCACATCAAGGTTTTAATGAGGGAATGCTTCATGATCTTCCAAGCTTGACTTGTTCCACATGGTCAAGCTTGAGGGGGAGTGTTGAGATGAAGCATCATGAGTAAAGAGAAACCAGATCAAGGATAGGAAAGCAAAGGATCACGAGTACTTGTGACACAAGTCTGTCCGTACAGCTAACCTAGCTTGGAGCACAAGGGAGCATAGTTGGATATTCAAATAATGTGAAGACTTAAGAGAGGAGAAGAGGAGAAGAAGAAACTCGCCAAGTAAAAGGAATGGTTGGCGAGTTTGAAGAGTGTCACGGGTGAGAGTAAGGAGAGAGTGGTTCCCAACCGTTGGGACCTGTCCCTTTCACTCTGCTCACTCTGCGCCCCTCTGTCCATACGCCAGACTTGTTTAATATTGTTGCAAGCTCTTTGTTTATTACTATCCAGAGATTTGTCTCTCTTTATATACTCCTTTGTATGCAACCATTTCAAGTATTAAGTGAAACATGTCTTTCATTCTCTTTGTCTCTCAATCTCGTTACTCTCTCATCTCTCCACACTTCTAATCTTATCATTCTTTCAGAGAGTTCATTTGTTCTGGACTTGATTCCTTCCAATCCTAGAATTTATTTCTCTCAAACTCAGCCTTGGAAATTAAATATCCCTTGGCGCCAAGAAACTTGAAGGATGGAGAGCTACAATCATGTGAAGATTCCAGTTACACTTAAGGGACCAGGAAACTACATTACCTGGTCTAGGATGACCATGACAGCCCTTGGAGGAAGAGGACTTTGGCAGCATGTGACTTCAAGCTCAGCTCCAAAGCAAATCACC
>NW_026619432.1:0-8383 GCF_000801105.2 Raphanus sativus | reverse complement strand
TGTTACACCACAATAGAGCAAGTCATGTTTTATTCTCTTTTGGGAGTTTAGAACCTTACCTTGATACAATTTTTGTTTGGTGATGCATGGTGCATCTGGTGGCTCTTCTTTGACAAAGTGTGAAAGGATCACGCCTCTACTATGCTTATGGCCATTGAATCTCTTCTGGAGTGGATGGATCTTCAAGGTTTCTTTGGCCACGTTTCTGGTCTCTCTTGGAATTGATTTTCCTAGCAACAAAAGAGTATCCGGTGGGATTTCTTTGAAGCTTTCTTCTTTGCAACCTGAAATAATCTCAACATTTTGGACAAGAAGCAAGTGCATTATATCTGTGTTTGGGCACTTATAAACAAAATGTGAAATTTTCAGACTTACTTTGATAGCTTCCACAAGCTGAAGAATTATTTTCTTCTTTGGGCTGCTTGTGTTGGTTTGCTGCCTTCTTTGCAACTTTTGATCTTGGTTTGGATGATCTTCTATTTTAAGTATTCCTGGATCAAAACTTTTTGGCAAAGACAAGTGCATCACACAAGAATTTTGAACCAATAAATCAGATTGAATAAAACTATCACTAATTTTAGATAAATCAGTTTTCTTTTCTAGTGATGTTTCTTTCAATGATTTCTTAGTTGGACAAGCTACAGCAAAGTGTCCTCTTTTATGACATCTATAACATGTCTTATCCTTGAGAATATTATAGTTAGGGGACTTACCTTGATTGGCTGTTCCTGGTCGTCCATGTGGAGCTTCACAGATTGGAGTTTTAGCTACCACTTCATTGGGTTGCTTTCCAATGATCTGTTTTTGCTCTGCTTTCTTCTTGGGTACTTGCAAGACTTTCTTTGCTCCTGGATATGTATCTTGTACCTTTGGAGCTTGCAGTGAACTCTGGTATGAACCCTTCTCTTGCTGGTTAATCTTCTTCTTCACAGCTTTAGGTTCCTTTGGTTTAAGTTTCACAGCTTCCTTAGCCTTACTCTTGCTGGTAGATGGGTCGCACAGAATATTCCTCGGCTTGGGATCACAAGTCTTCTTGGGTTTAGCCTTAGGGGTGGACCTGACTGCCATGATCAATCTCTCTGGCTCGGCATAATTCTCTTCTTCTGCTTCTTGGATGAACTCAGCATCTTCTACAAAATCCTTATGTAGAAATTCCTTCATCTCTTCCCAAGAGTACTCTGGTAGCTCAAGCTCAAACCGTACACAACTGTCTTGTTCCCAATGCACATAAGCATTCTTGATTAAAGTTGCTTCAGCATACAGTGTCTTCTTCTTCTCTGGAATATTGTGGGCTTGGAACCAATCCTCCATATCTTTCTCCCATCTGAAGTAGTCTTCTGGCCCTTGGTTATAGCCTGAATTTGTGATGTATCTTGGCTCATACTCACCATCATCATCTCTTCCAGCCTCACTTAAGACTTCATTCTCTTCAGCAGAATCTGGATGGCTTTCCGGCTCATCTCCATAACCTTCTTCAGGGTAGTCTAGACTGACTTGAACATCAGTTTCACCTTGGTGATCATCCTCCTGATCAGAATAAGGTAGCTCACACCATGGTATTTCCTTGGAACGAGACTCCTCTTCATCCTCTTCTTCATGATCAGAGTATGGTATCTCACACCATGGCCTCTCTTCAACAGAAGACTCCTCATGTTCTGAGTTATAATCAAAGCCATATTCTTGATAAACCTCTTCTGCTTCAGCCTCTTCATTGAAACAATCTTCTGTTTCTACTCCATGAATCTCCTCTTCATGCTGGCTGTGTTCTTCTAGGCTGATCTCGGATCCAATCTCCTCTGGATACAACTCGCCCTCATGGTTGTCTCTCTGGTCAGCTTCTTCTCTAGACCAGTCTACCGAGCTGGTGTTGTCTTGATAATGGTCTGGTGGTTCTGGTTCAACCTCTCCACCATCTGGATCATCATCATAATCAGTATTGGAACAATCATCTGTCCACTGATCTTCTTCATAACCACTCTCTTCATCAGACAACAATTGTTCTTCTTGCTCCCAATCACAATCACTTTGTTCTTCATCTCCCATGGTTCCTGATGCAACACACAACTCGTTTGTTAAGTGTTTTAATGGGTTCAAGAGTCAAAGACAAGTGAAACAATAATAACAATGGATAAACTATATGCTTGGACAGAAATTAAAAAAATAAATATGATGCAATATTCTTTTCCTTTTTTTTTTTTTAATGCAAGCAATATGGTATGCACGAAATATATAAACTCAAACAAGAAAATTAACTTTTTATTTTGGTTTTCAAATTTATAGAAATAAAGAACAAATTTTTTTTTTTTTTTATATATATGCAAGCAAACCGAAAAAGGAAACTAGGAAATGAACTAGATGCAAGAAAATTCAGATATGGCAATGGGAGCTGGGGGAATGAATGCAAACAACTATAATGAGATTTCAAAAGAATTTTCGTGGATCAAAACCACTTAACTTCTTCTCTTTCTTTTTCTTTTTATCAAGAACACAAAAATGCAGAAATATGTAAACTTGAAGCAAATAACAATTTTTTTTATGGGTTTTATTTTAATGGAATTCAAATAAACAATCAAGGCTAGAGACACAATTTTTATGGTTTTTGTTTTTCCTGGAAATAAAATAACAATAACAGAAACAAAGCAAAACAATTTTTATGATTTTTTTTTTTTATTTATGAACTCAAAAACAAATGAAACTAAAAACGATTGCAAATAAAAGAGATAGGATAGATGCAACCTGATAGATAGGAGCTTTTGAAGCTCTGATACCAGATGATGTAAGACTGGAATCACTCCAACTTTAGATCACTTGATGATCAGCAGATTCCAAGCTTAGCTTGCGGAAGGTGGGATGTTGGTAGAGATGGTGGTGAAGTTTTGATTGACTCTCTCAATCCTTGGGTTTGATCGACTCTCTCAATCAGTGAAGTCCAGGGGATGCTGAATCTCTCAACAGCCTAAGAACTACGAATCAATAGCAACAAATGACTCTCTCAAATGAAACTAATGACAAGAACAAACTCAAAGACACACTTTGAAGAAGAAACTGAATTTCTTATTGAATAAACTTATAGATTGAAAGGTGATTTTTACAATGCACGACCAAGAGCTTATATACTGCTCAGAAACAATAAAGCTAAGCTAGAAAATCAGAAAAAGAATCAAATAACAAAAGGAAGTAGCCGTTAGGTCATAAATGGTTTTCTTGGCCAAAAATAAGGAAGGTGAAGATCTTCTTGAGTCTTGAGAGTTTTGTGGGAAAACTCTGATGCCTTGGAACGTCTGGATTGATTGGAATTATCTTCAGAAGGCTCTGGTCATCGGAATATAGCCGTTGGTGATTTATTCTCCAAGCTGGGAGTAGTACCGAACAAGGAAACTTGGAGTAATTGAAGATCCTTTTGATCACATGCTGGCTGGTGTATGGTGTAAGGGTGGAATGCTCTTCTGGACGGTTGGATGTGTACTCTGGATGTCTTTGATCAGGTAGAAACTCTCCTGGTCGCCAAGTCTTGGTTTGACAAAGATTAAACCGGTGAGACTCCAAATAAGGCAGGTGCAGAACTGGTTTGACCGGTTTTGGAGATTGGACCATAACTTCAGATTTCCGTGGACTTTTCTCTTCATTCTTGGCTTGATGGAAAGCTAAGAGATTCTTCTTGAAGTTCATGATTTGGTTTGGGTCAGAACGCTTCGTCGTTGGGCTTGAAACATCTTCTAAACTCGGATACTCGCAGGTGGATGGGTTTGAGAACCTCCGGTTTGTAAAATTCATATCTTCCTGGTCTGAGTAGCTTTTGGGATGCTTCCAATTGGGCTCGTCTCCTTGTTGAGTGTAGAACCCATGAAAATTGGTATCGTGTCTAAATTCCTCCGGGTTAGTGAGATACATCGTCTTGACTGAACACATATCCTGGTTGGTCCGGTTTGGAAAGACTTCTTCTTCTTTTGGAAAGGCTTCCTGTTTAGGAAGGATTTCGTTTGCTTCTGGAAAGGCTTCCTGTTTAGGAAGGACTTCTTCTTCATCTGGAAGGGCTTCCTGAACTTCTGGTTCAGCTACTGATTTGATGACCACATCAAGTTCAAGGCTCAAAACCCAAAGCCGAAGAGATACAGTGAAGATGGTTCAGAGGACTGGACAGTGGTATGGACTGGACAGATTGGAAGAAGCAAGACTTCGTTGGAAAAAGACTTCAGCAGTATCTGTGTAAAGGAAGATCGAGAAAAGGATTGAGTAGTCAGGAGCAAGAATGATCTATCTGAAGGAAAGGATAATATCATGGGAAATCAGTGCTATGGCAGAGGCAAAGCAAGATGATGCAGTGATCATTCCATTGAAGAGAGACAGAGACGAGTATTGAGACCTTGAGGAGGACACTCAAGGAACATTGATGGACAAGGTAAACCGATATGAAGACAAGCTGAGAATGAGAGAAGCGTGGCAAATCAAGAAGTGGAGAAAAGAAAGGATTCAAGACCGAGGGCAATGTTTGGAAAAGCATCCAGATGGAGCGATTTCAGATCAGAATTCAGAATGGAGACCAAAGTAATCGAAAGGAGACATCAGAGGCAAACCGATGAGAAGCACATCAAGTGATCAAGACCGTAAAATGAAGTGATCCAAGGAGAGATTGTCATTCAGAGAGAGTATGTCGTGAAGCTGAGCAGTTACACACTTAAGAATTCGAGGACGAATTCTATTAAGGGGGGGGGGGAGAATGTGATAACCCGCCCTTTGGGGTAAAATGGTCGAGATCGACAAAGTCGGAGTTTGGAGCCAAGCTTTTGGGAATCAAAAGATGAGGAGGAATGTTGAGTTTTGATCATTTCAAACTCAACATGGTTCAGAGAAAATAGAAGATTGGTCGAGCATCAACTTGATGGTCGAATCGCGGGCGAAAAGGATGGATCGAGAAATTTCGAAGAACGGCGTGGTCGAAGAATTGATCGTGAGTGAACCAGGAGTCAGATAAGCTGCTCTACCATTTTTAGAAGTGGCTTAGATTGATCAGACGGTCGTTTTGGAAGCATCACATTTTTTGAAGCACGACGGGATAGAAGCTCGACGTTTTTGAAGCCGACGTTTCTTAGCCACTAAGTTTTCCCCGAAACTTCGTATGAGCGGAATATTATTTCAGAGACATTATAAGTCGGAAGCAGGACGGGAAGCAAGCAGGACGGGAAGCAAGCATGACGGGAAGCAAGCACGACGGGAAAACCCGAAGTTGGCCGAAAACCCTAATTTCGGTATTGTGGATTTTTCGAGGAAGCCGGAGGCTCGGGAGATATTTTTATTCAAGTTCAGAATCCTCATGGAGTTTATTAAAAATATTCAGAGCATCAGAACGGGAGCGGAAAAATATTCAAGATTGATCGCGGGTCGAAAATTCACCGGAAGGACCGAAACCGCACAAATGTACCGAGAAGCTCGAGGTGGCTTGATCTAAGTGATCAGGACGTGATGTCTATCCATTAACCAGCTGAGTGTCAAGGCAAGCTCGAGGTGTCGCCGTGCATGAAGCAGAAGCATGCAGCTTGACACCCAGAAGCACGACATGTCGCCGTATCTGCAACCTGCGCATGCTGATCGACACCCAGAGGCTCGTGTGTCGCGATGCAAGCACTCCATCCATGCTGAACGCCATCTGGACTGGGATGTGTCTCTCCGCATGTGACTGAGTCATGCAGCAAGACATGTGGAGCACGAGGTGTCGCCGCGCATGCAACCGGAAGCATGCGGGACGACACACAGGCGCTCGGGTGGTGCGATCTTACTGGTTAGTGTATCCTATATATACCCCACGACCCCTGCCCATTTCATTCATCCTCACACACCAGAAATAACTCCCAAACGTTGCTAGAGAGAGAGAGAGAGAAAGTAGAAAAAGAAAGCAAGAGGTTTCGAGTTGTTTTGAGGGTTCTAGAGCATTTTCGAGGTCCGAAACTCTGCCGAGAAGTTCTGAAGTGTTATCCAGCAGCTAGGGAAGGCTCTGTCCAAATCAATTCGTCCAAGTCAGTCATATTCTCTGGTGATCAAGTGGAGGTGCTGTCCAAGGTTAGTTCAGATCTAGTGGTTCAGTTCAGTCGAAGTTCTGAAGCTCGATACTCTGCCGAAAGTCCGAAGAAATCGTCCAGCAGCTAGGGGAGGTTCTGCTCGAGTTGAGTTCTGTCCAGACCAGTACCAGGGGAGGTTCTGTCCAAGTCAAGATTAGTCCAGTCCAGTCCATTCAAGATGTGAAGGTTGGGTTTTGGCTAAGTCCTCTCCGATCAACCAGCTGCTTATCGGCAAAGAACACTGTGAGTTGGTTTGTTTGAATTCCGTTTGGAATTTAGGATAGATCGAGTCTGCATATAGATTATAGATTAGATTATATCACTCTATTGCATGGTAGAGTCCTTAGGGTTTTATTATTGAATTGGACTCAGTTTAGCACGGGCTAAGCTGAGATGAACGGAATTAAGACTGAGGTAATAACCTGATTAGGACTAGGGCTAGGGTGCATCATGTTTTCTATTCTTGCTTGGTTATTTGGTTGAGTGCAGGTTCCCGTTATCTTTAAAGATAGTTTCATAGCAGGAGGCTTAACTATCTGGGTAACGGTTTGATTGAGTAGTTGCTTGATATATTAGATGCTTGCTTGTTTATTTATGCTTGCTGAGGTTAGTCAGCTCTTGGTAAGGGAGTGACTAACCGGTTGATTTGATTATCGCTGATATTGTTATTTAGTTTATTATATGTTACTACTCGGGGTCCTAAGTCATATAGGCTGGACTCCTGGTACTATTGGTATGATGTTGAGTTGTGTTGATAGCTTGCCTGATCAGCAATGCTACGCGGCAAGGAAAGTTACGTAAGCATGTCCCCACGCGGCTTGGCAGAGAGGTTGCATAAAGCATGCTCTGTACGGGGAGGTTGCTAGAAAGCATGCTCCGTCATGTGGTATCCTTTGTGGGTATTACATGTTAGTTTGCGGCAAGGAAGGTTGCTAGAGTATGTCCCTACGCGGCTGGGCAGAGAGGTTGCATAAAGCATGCTCTGTACGGAGAGGTTGCTAGAAAGCATGCTTCGTCGTGTGACACCTTATCGGGGTTACATGTCAGTTTCATTGGATGTTCTAGCTCGCGTGCCTTTGTGGCTGTGAGTTAGGTGTTCCGTGGTTGAGAAAGTGAGAAGTACGATTGTGATATTAAGTATAGCCATAGTGAGGCATATATTTATTATTATGCTAATGGTGGATTATATTCCGCTGCTTATCTTATTTATGTTAGTCTCGAGTGATGATTATTATTGTGCTTGTGGTTGATTGATTTGCTTGCAGGTTTCCCGTTACTTGAAGTTAGATCTTGGCAGGAGGCCAAGTCTAACTTAGTAACCGGTTTATTAGATAGTAGTTGTGATTGTTGATTTGATTGGTTAGTGTAGGCCTGATGTTGGCATGTATGTGTCTGAAGGATTGCTTGTGAAGGGTGGTGGATATTAAAGCTATGTGGTATCATTGGTTGGCCGATCATGTTCTTGTCTGATTGTTGGTCGACCGGTTGATGATACTTGTATAGTCTAGGTGTCTAACACTACATGAGTATTGAACTCATGCATATATATGGTTAACTAGGGGATTGGTTGTTGACTTGTTTTTCATGCAGGGTCCTGTTACTCGAAGTTAGGCAATGGCGGGAGGCCATGTCTAACTCAGTAACAGTTTGCGTAGCCTTAGTTTAGATTTCTTGCTAAGGTTATATTGATTGTTATTTTGGGTTGTCTGGGTTAGTTCTAGGTTGGGGTAGAGGTAGCCAGCTCACTGAGTAACATTAGGTTACTCATCCCTCTCCGTTGTCCTTTTTGCAGGTTTCTTTAGTAGGACGATCGGATAGCTTGGTGCTGGACGTTAGGACCGCCGGTGTAGATTTTCATGCCTTTTGTAAACGGTACCTTGTGATTTGTGTTTAGTTGACTCGATTTGGCATTAGGCCGGGCGCCAGTCTTGAATTGTTTTGCTGTACGAATATTTCATTGAATCAATAAAGTAATTGTTTTATATGCGCTTCATGAGTACTCTGATATTTGACTAGTCCGGTCTAACACAACGTTAGGTCGTTGTACGGGTTGAAAAGCCTTAGGCCTCGATCTAACGGAAACCGTTAACTCTCGATACGGGTTGCAAAGCCTTATGTCTTGAGTTAGCGGGACGAGTTAGTGGATGAACTGGTCTAAGTCATGGAGTAAATTTTGTGACTCTGACCGGATCGTCCCTAGCCCGTCACGTAGCGCTTCCGGACCACGGTGTTGGGTTGGACGGTCAGTCATGTTCTTGTTTGATTGTTGGCTGGCCGGTTGGCCTTTCATCTCCAACCCTTGGCGTTGGTCGCTCCGTCGGTCATGTTCT
>NW_026619431.1:0-8384 GCF_000801105.2 Raphanus sativus | reverse complement strand
TTCTGTTAGAGGAAGAAATTTTTTTTGAGCATTGTTTCCTTATGTTGAACCGGTATGATGACACCATGTCGTAGGAACTAATTTTCAACGACTGTCAGAGAGTAAAGCTTGTTCAAAAATATCTACCACTTACACGGTGCAATATGTCTATTGAGTGCTACCGTTATGATAAACGAGATAAAATCCATTCCAGGCCCGATATAACAAATTAATTTTTATTGGGCATGAAATATTTTAATATTGGAATTTTGTTCCAAGTATAATATTTGTTCGGCAATTTTGTCTTAGTAATTTTTTATCTTGGTTATATTTTTCCGTGTATTTGTGACCTAATTCTAGCAAATTTTTACAAACTTGAATTAGGTCAGAAATTTTTTGTTGTCGACACTGTTTATTTTTTTTGTTGCCGATAATGTAATTAAAGATCATGGAGGTTACAGGTTCGATTTAAGTTGGAAGAAGTCTTCTCTCCAGAAAAGGTTATTACATGATATGCATCTCACTATGAAAAATTTATGGATTCGGTTGAAAATATTATGGTCATTAAAAAATGAGAGGGCCAGAATAAAAAAAACAAATTATGTGTCATTTATATATATTTATAAAATTTGAAATGATTTACAGGAAAAAAGGCTAGAACCAGTGAACTTTGAACAATTTTTCATGACCCTTACTATCACACTACATTGAACTATTATTAGTACAGGAGATGATCATCTAGATATCAATGGTGGTGTCAGGCATGCTCTGTCTATGTATATATACTACTATGACCGTATCTTGTTTTACTTCATTTGTGTGCTTATATTAAAAATATATATATACAAGCTCTCTGTTGTAATGGTACATGTGGAATGTGGTTGGCTAGATACAGACAGAATAGGCTCGATTGAAAGAGCACATGGATACTCAACTCAACAAATCTCTCGCACAAAAGAACCATTTTTATATACTTTCTTTTTATATTTCTTAAACTTTATACGCATTTTATTATCCTCTCACTTAGCATATGACATGCACTTCTATTATATACCACTGTCTCCTTTGCTATAATTTTTTTTTTCAAAGAAATTTTATACTAACAAACCCATATTATACTCAAAGCATGAGAATATATATATTGTACATAGATGAATTTGCCATGAGTGAGTATACGGAGCACAAATTAAATTCTATATATGTACATTTTTACTGTTTCAGAATAATGTAATATCTGAAATAAAATAAAAGAGAAGTTTGCATTATATGAGCGAATCTATAAATGAGATGTTTCCTCCTCAGTAAACACTAAATTCTTTTAATGAAAAAAAGAACAGACGGGGACCATTTGCATGTTGCATATCCTATAAAGCATAGACTCAGACCCACTTGCAAATTCACTAACCCCACTACGACCCACCAAACGTCTCCGTTTTAATAAACTCCATGCTCTACGTACGTACAACTTACAAAGACACCAATATGATAATGTATCCATGGTCCTAGCTAGCTACAGCTATTAGGGTAGGCATACTGGAGCCATCATCATCAATTTATCATCGACATCGATATATCATATGATCATCATCATCACAGTATATTTATTCTTATTTCTCTCTCCTTCAATTTATGTAGCAGTGGCAGTAATGTGGGTGATACGTTGGTATAAAGCTGGAAAGCAACATTTGGATCCACTCTCTCTTGGTTCAAGCATGCTTCTCTTTTAACTTTTCTCATGTAGTCTCTCTAAATATGTATATAAAGAAATATATCACAGTTTGCAACATATTTTAATTGCATACATACATGAACCGAAGACAAGCTGAATTACAATATTTTTTACTAATTAAATAAGAATATCATACATTAGTTTGTTATAATTAGCTACTAAATAACACAACAATTATATTCTTATTTGTTCTACATGGAAGTTTTCTTTTGTATTTTTGCGATCAATACAAACTCACAAAGTTGGTTCCAATCATCAGTAGTAAAAATTATACTTTTCCATTTACTACATTACTACATAAGATTTGTAGAAAAATCTCCTTACATGTCATGAACACTGAATTTTTCATATATTTTTAGGATATATCTATATAAGCGGTAAACTAATATCCCAAATTTATCATAATTTAGTTTTTTTTTTTTGAAGTTCCTTTAAAAAAAATGAATTCATGCAAGCGACACGCCTTAATAAAAATCCGAGAAGATTTCTTGGCTACTTTGTGGTATGTTTAATAATAAAAAAAAATGTGGTAGTCTAGAATTCAGCCGACGAATTAACCTTTTTTCGAAAAAGCTTTCTAGCCTACAAATCAACCTTGCTGCATAAATGAAATAGCAAGCATCGCCAACGGATTTCGTTGTTAATGACCAACCATAATCTTGTATAATAGTCTTTAAGAATAACATTTGCGTCTGTATCCAATATAAAATCGATGCAAATGGGTTTTTGATGCCAATGCCGTCCCAGTATATTCTGTGGCCTAAAGCGTATTTATAAATAGTGATTTATGTTATTTTAAGCTATGTTTATCGACATATATTCTATATATGATATTTTACTTTTAAGAAACACATATTAATTCTATTAGCAAAGATTACTACATTTGTTCAAAATAAATTATATTTATTAGTTGGTCTATTTCAGTATAATCATTTAGACCAATTTGAGTTTTAATAGTATACTACGATACGATCTGTATTAAAACGTATGTTTTTCTTTGTTTCATTTATAAAATTATAAACAAAGATTATTGTTTCTGTTAAATAAGATACTTTGGTAACTGGATTTATGTTGTAATTGTATCCTTTTGTTTATAGTCTGATTTTATCTGTGAAAGCATCAAATATGTTAATCCTGTAAATTATGAAAAACAAATTTGCTTGAAATAAGTTATCTTGTTTAGTTTTTGGTATTATATAATTATATAAATATACTGTTAAATAAAATGAGTCAACATTATTATATAACATTTTATGTTTCAAACACATTGTACTATTTTCATAATTAAATAATAAATATAATCTAATTGTGAAAATTTTAGTATAAAACTTATTATTTACAAATAATCAAATAGATGAAATTTAGGGGGATCATATGAACATTATTTTTATAGTTTGCATTTAGCTTATTTTTGTAGTCATATACTTCATAAAATTTAATTACTATTTTAGAGGTATTGGTGAATATTGAGAGATTATAAGAATTCAATTTCTATTAGTATTCAGATCATGTTCTACACTAATTGTTAGTTAACCGTGATTTTCTAAAACTTGAATATCTACTTTACCAAAATATAATTACTAAAAACATTATTTTACAAAAATCATAGTAAAATTATTTTATAAATTAATTAATATAACTTATTTGATTATTACAATAATAAACTAAATTTATAATATTTCTAGAAAATTGGACAAAATATTATTTTTCTGAAACAAAAGATCATCCATTTGTTATGAAATTTAAATATACTTTCATCTCATCTATCTTATTAAAACAAATCCATAGTATTTAGTTAACTTTTAGTTCATCTCTTATTTACAAAAGATAAAATCATATATGCTATATTATAAATAATGCAACACGAAAAATATATTATATTGTAAAAGATCAAAGTAGTATAATATTTTGAAATTTTAATTTAAAACAAAACAATCAGAAAAATTAATATCATAGCATGCAAAATATCATATATCAATAAGTTTTACTAAAATAATATATTGTCATAATTAACTTCTATTCCCTAGTCTTTAAAATTCAAATTTATGATTGAAATATATAACTAAAATTTTACTCTCACATCTTTGCAGGTGTTTTTTCATTTTCTGTCGATTAGATTTAAGAATGGTTATGCTCTTTTTATGGGAAAATTACCAAATATAACTCACAACTTGATTTCAAATGCAAAAGTATACCTAAACTTGAATCAAATATAGAAGTAACTTAAAAGAGTATTGAAATTACAACCAACCCCTTATGACCAAACAAAAAAACAGTTTTTTTACGTTTTTAACCCCAATAAGTCTTCTGGCCAGACGACTTACTTGAAAGTCGTCCAGTATAGTTAATCTTAAAAATAATTTATAAATTTTTTAAAAAATATTTTGATAAGTGAAAAATTGAAATCATGTAATTAAGATATGTTAAAAGTGTTATAAATTAAAATATAACAAAAGTGAATTGTTTTCAACATAGACGAGTGAAAGTAGTGAGTCATGATATTCTTTGGTTTAGGTTTTGCCAACATATGTTGTAGTATTGTATGTGTTCTTAGGGTTAGATTTTGGAAAGCATAAAAGTATTTTTGAAAAATATGAAATTTACCCAAATGTGTTTATTTATGTGTATAGTAAACACTAAGAAAGTAAATTTGATTTTATAACTTATTTAGTTAGTTAATTTTAATCAATTTAGCTTAGGGGTTAAATTTAGGGTCTGGACGACTTACAAGTAAGTCTTCTAGACGACTTAAAAGTAAGTCTTCTAGACGACTGGACGACTTACAAGTAAGTCTTCTGGTATAGTTGATCTTAAAAATAATTTATAAAATTTATAAAAAAATATTTTGATAAATGAAAAATTGAAATCATGTAATTAACATATGTTATAAGTGATATAAATTAAGATACAATAAAAGTGATTGTTTTCAACATAGATGAGTGAAAGTATTTAGTTTCCCGCTAAAAATATTTAGTTTCCCGCTAAAAATATTTGAGTTTCCCGCTAAAAATATTGAAGTCTTCTGGACGACTTACAAGTAAGTCGTCTAGGAAGTCTTCTATTCAGAAGACTTACTTGAGAGTCTTCTGAATCTAAAATATTTAACCTAATTGGATTTTTTGTTTCCCTATATAAAAAAAAATTGACACATTTTCTCTCCTCCTCTCAAATGGCTGCAACAAAAATGTAATGTTCATCATTCTAAAACTCTCAAACCTCTCTCTAATCTCTTTGAACTTATAAACACCAAGCTTATATCAATTGATTGTTTTTGTCTCATATCTTTCTCACTAATTTATCTTGTTTTTGCAGGTTTTTCATCACATGATTCTCATCTTCCACTCATTTAAAGGTAGATCTATTAATTTTAGAAATGTATTTTTATGTCTCATTTTTCTTTATTTTGTAACTTCTTGTTGCATAAAGTTCTTACATTTTTCCTCAAACTAATACTCTCCAAATTCACTCTAATCTCTTAGACTTGAAAACACCAAACTTTATATGAATTTTTCAGTTTTGTCTCATGTCTTTCTGAATAATCTATCTTTTTGCAGGTTTTTAATCAGATGGTTCTCAACTTCCACTTGGATATGTACGTTGTGTGTTCTATATAAGTATGTTTATCTAATCTTCCACTCATTTTCTATGTTTTTAAGCTATTTGAACGTTTTTGGATGTGCAGATTTTTCAGATCTGGATATGCAGGTTTTTCAGATCTGGAAGACTTCTGGGACGACTTCCAGGAGGTCCAGACGACTTCCAGGAGGTCCAGACGACTTCCAGGAGGTCCAGACGACTTCCAGGAAGTCCAAGCGACTTAAAGGAGGTCCAGACGACTTCCAGGAGGTCCAGAAGACTTTCAGAAAGTCCAGACGACTTCCAGGAAGTCCAGACGACTTACAGGAAGTCCAGACGACTTCCAGGAAGTCCAGACGACTTCCAAGAAGTCCTCTGGATCTCCTGGAAGTCTTTTGGACCTCCTGGAAGTCGTCTAGACCTTCTGGAAGTCTTCTAGATCTCTTGGAAGTCGTCTGGACCTCCTAGAAGTCTTCTGGACCTTCTGGAAGTTGTCTGGACCTCCTGAAAGTCTTATGGACCTCCTGGAAGTCTTCTGGACCTTCTGGAAGTTGTCTGGACCTCCTGTAAGTCGTCTGGACCTCATGGAAGTCGTCTGGACTTCCTAGAAGTCGTCTAGACCTCATGGAAGTCGTCTGGACGTCCTGGAAGTCTTCTGGACGTCCTGGAAGTCGTCTGGACCTCCTAGAAGACTTCTGAAGTAGTTTTCTTCCATATTAAGTGGAGTCTAAGCTTGTCTTTGTAGAGAAATGATATATAATAGTTTGTTTGTGGTATTTTTGTGATTTACATGTGTACTCCCTTAGTTGTGACATTTTTGTAAAATCATTAATAATATTTCCCAAGATGTAATATATGTAATAAATAAGAATGTTGGTAGCCTCATACTGATACAACATTTTAAGAAGCATTTTAACCATTGTTCCAACTCATAACAATAATCATCATTGGTTTCTGTAACAAAAATACTTAAGAGATGGAAAAAATAATAGTAACTAGTCAAAGCATAACACATTTTTTACAAGTTTGTGTTGAAAATGTTTTTTTTTGTAGAAGACTTACCAGTAAGTCGTCTGGTAATTCTTTTGTGTATAAGACTTATAAGACGACTTACTGGTAAGTTTTCTATAATTGTTAAATCTTCAGACTTGTATTGTTTTATACACAACATCTGAATGCTTTTATTCTCCATATAATGCATGTATCTAACGTGTCATCTGCAAAAATTCAAAATAAAACACATTAACAAAGATAGAACATGTATGAGTTAAAAACATATTAGCTAGAAACTTTGAGTAACATGAATATTTGTAACCTCATATATATCACCAATTATGTTATAAATTTCCTTCAGTATCTCCAATATTGATTAATATACATGAATTAATAAGAAAATGTTAAAAATTCTTTATATTATTAGAGAAAATGAAAGTTTACTAAACATAAGTCTGGAAGACTTACTAGTAAGTCGTCTGGAAGACTTACAAGTAAGTCGTCTGGAGAGGTCATTTTTGCAATTGACTTTTAAATGGGACTACTTACTTGTAAATCGTCCAATTTTGTTTGTTAAAAAAAACTCCAGACGACTTAGCAGTAAGTCGTCCAGGACAAATAGGTTATTTTTGCATTTGACCGAATTGTGTCACATATTTGACTTTCTCTGGACGACTTACTTGTAAGTCGTCTCTGGGAAAACAAAAAAATCAATATTTTATTATTTCTACACGACTTACAAGTAAGTCTTCTCAGGTTAGTTTTGCAATTGGAAAATAAAACTTAAATATTTAATTTTTCCTAGATGACTTACTTGAAAGTCGTCTGAGATAAGTAAGGTTTGACCAGAATCTCAGAAAAAAATTCTGGACGACTTTCAAGTAAGTCGTCTAACTGGACGACTTACAAGTAAGTCGTCTAGGAAAAATTTAGTATTTAAGTTTATTTTTCAATTGCAAAACTAACATGAGAAGACTTACAAGTAAGTCGTCCAGAAAAAGTCAAATATCTGACACAATTCGGTCAAATACAAAACTAACCCGTTTATCCCAGACGACTTACTGGTAAGTCGTCTGGAGTTTTTTTTTTAACAAACAAAACTGGACGACTTACAAGTAAGTCATCCAGTTTGACCAGAACACTTACCCTTAAGTCTTCTACAGCCAAAAGACTTATGGGTAAGTCTTCTACAGCCAGAAGACTTACAGGTAAGTCTTCTACAGCCAGATCTGGAAAAAAATTCAATTTCATACCTTAAATTAGTGAGATGACTTCTTTAACACACATAAGTCTTTTCCAACCACATAGAACCTCAAACAAAAGTAACCCACCAAAAATCATAAGCTTGAATGGTTCTATCAACCATAAAAATTTTATAATCAAAAACTTGAGTTTTTTTGGATGAATATGGAGACAAAGTGAAAGAAATGTTGTTTTTAGTTCATAACAATTGGGAAAAAGAGAGTGTAAATCGATTTGAGATGCATTAAGAGCTTCAAATTGGTTGTTCATGGTGGTTAGGGTATTGATGGCAATGGTAATCTTGTAAATACTTGAAGATGATGAGGTTGAGAGAGTAAAAATGTCACTTTCGGAAAAAAAAGAAAAAAATATTAATGGCAGTTTCGTGAATAATGTGAACCTGTGAGGTAAAGAGGACAAAAGAAAAATTCAAAAAAGCATAGGTTAGTTTTGTATTTGACTTTGAGTTTTGAGTCAATTTTGCAAAAAGCCCTATTTTTATTTCTAAATTGTATTATTTAATTATGTTGCTATTAAAATTTTAGGATTTTTTATCATAATATAATTTACTTGTCATTTGATAAATTTGATTGTTTTCATTTATCATTCTACATAATTTAACTATCATATTTGTATTTTAAATTTGAAAGAGAAATGAATATTCATTTCAAACAAAATCTTTGTAAAATTTTAGAAATATGTATTTTCGAAAATTAAAAAAATTAAATGTTATTTATTAATTAAATTTTTATGTAATTTAAATTTAAAAATATAAAAACTAAATTAATTTTTATCTGTAAATTATATATGATGATAATTATTAAGAAAAACTCTCAATTTTACCATATTATTGGTACCATTAATC
>NW_026619430.1:0-8388 GCF_000801105.2 Raphanus sativus | reverse complement strand
TAAAAAATATATTGTTTGGAAACATTGATAGTAGTATAAAGAAATAAGTATATTGTTTGGAAACATGGATAATAGTATAAGGAAAGGAACATTAATAATTTAATGTAGGTTTAACTATAAAGTATAAAAATGTATTTAATTTAAAAACTTACAAAATAAATGTTAGGTCCAACAGAATGTTTCTGTTTTAATAAGATAGATAGTATTTTTTGAGTGTTTTGAAATCATGCCACTTTCATCTTGTTAAGTAAATCCACACGATTCATTTAAGCTAACCGAATGAATGTCTTTTCACTTAAACAAGTCATATCCCACAGTAAATGCAAGGGACATCAATGTGACAAGTCGGGATTGGGTAGGTAGCCGGGAGAGGTCTTGTGTTTTCTTCATCTTTTTTAGAATGTGGTATTTTGGTATGACTTGTGTTTTCTTCATGTATGGGCACATCAGTGTTTTCCTCCTCATGTTTTTGGTTTGCAATGTACTACAACTTTCTACTTCTAAGGAAACGAGTTGTAAGTGACAAAAAAAGGAAACAGGTTTTAGGATATTGACCAGTGGTCTTTTTTTTTTTGCCATACCATTCAAAGACAGTTGTTATAATGTAGTTCTAGAAGATCCACTTCTGTTCCCGAAATTAGAAAATCCATTTTGATATAAAGAATAGGGAGAATTACCAATTGTGACTCAAAACTTGGAGTCAAACCCAAAAGAGTACCCCAACTTGGGTCAAAGGCAAAAGTAACTTAAAAGGCTATTGAAATTACAACTATCTCCTTGTGAACAAACAAAAAAACGGATTTTTTTTTACGTTTCTACCCCTCGCAAGTCGTCTGTAAACAGACGACTTGAAAATAAGTCGTCCAGACGACTTTAAGTTAAGTCGTCTGGACAGTTATTCTTAAACATAATTTAAAAATTTTGTAAAAAATATTTTGATAAGTGAAAAATTGGAATTATGTAATTAACATATGTCTTAAGAGATATAAATTAATATATAACAAATTTCAATTGTTTTCAGCCCAGATGAGTGAAAGTAGTGAGTCATGATATTCTTTAGTTTATGTTTCATCAACATATGTTGTAGTATTGTATGTGTTCTTAGGGTTAGATTTTGGAAAGCATTAAAACCGTTTTTGAAAATTTTTAAAATTACCTAGGCGTGTTCATTTCTGTGTATAGTAAACACTATTGAAGTATAATTTGATTTTATAACGTGGTTAGTAAGTTAATTTAGTCATTTTAGTTTAGGGGTTCATTTTAGGGTATTGGACGACTTAATATTTAGTCTTCTGTTCCCAGACGACTAAATATTAGGTCGTCTGATGTACATTATCAGCCAGAATAAGTCGTCTAAACCGGACCAAACCTTAAAGTTTACCAATGTACTTTTAAAGCTAACCGGATTATTTACCCAATATATAAGGTGATTTTTTTTTTTTTTCATTTTCCGCGAACAGAAACCCTAACAGTTCTCTCTCACCGGCGATATCAAAGGCGATTCGAATTCCCACTATTTCCGAACAACCATCGTTCTCAACGTCGGCTATCTATCTCACTTCATTCTCACCGTTGTCGCCGCAGCTTCTTCTAACCCTAGCGCCGCCGATTCCTCTAAACCCTAGCGCCCCCGCTTCCACTATTTCCGAACAAACCGTCGCCCTCGCCACCGTGCTCACCAACGTTCTCACCGCCGCTTACTCTAAACACTAGCTAGCACCGCCGTTTCTTCTAAACCCTAGCGCCGCCGCTTCTTCTAAACCCTAGCGCCGCCGCTTCTTCTCTGTAAACCGTAGCGCCGTTTCTCTGTAAACCCTAACGCCGGTAAGTCATCAAACTCGTGGAAAAGATGAACATAAAACGTTGTCTCTTTCAATTTACTCATTCTCACCGTTTCACGTTTATTTTTTCAGATCTATAACCACAATGACGAGTACTCGAACTCCTTCTGCGACTAATCAGGTCCGCTTGAAATTTTTCTACTGGAAGACTTGTAAGTAAGTCGTCTGGAAAGTCTTCAACCTGGACGACTTAGTACGTCCATTTGGAAGACTTTCCAGACGACTTAAATATAAGTCGTCAACTAAGTCGTCCAGTTGGACGACTTTCTAGACGACTTATATTTAAGTCGTCTACTAAGTCGTCTGGAGTAACAATTAAGGCGTGATTGATTTAGCTTGTGTTCTGACTTCTATTGTTGTCTTTGATTATTTTGCAGACAAAAAGGATGGATATTCCAGAACTCCCCCGTAGGTTATACACATTAGGGGAAGAGCCAGAACCCCACAATAGCATTTCGTATCATACGGATAACACGAAGTTGCATACTGCTCTTAGGGAAGCTCTCACTGATGCTGAATTTGAAGAGCTCAAGGAGTCGAGATTGGGAGTTTTCATCAAGTTCAAGGAGCAGGGATTTGGTTGGGCTTCAAGGCTGGTTCACCACTTGCTCGGTTTAAAGCTGGACATTAAGAAGAAGTACGAGATGTGGTGTCTCGTTGGTCCAGAACCTGCGAGGTTTTCACTGTTAGAGTTTGAAAACATCACTGGTCTAAACTGCGACTACATCGAGGACCTTGAGACACCAGAATGTGAAGTTACCCCACAGATGGTTTCTTTCTGGGAGATGATGGGAGTTCATCGGGAAGCTGGGCCAAGTACTGATCAGATAATAGCAGCACTGAAGAGATGCGGGGATTGGTCCAGGGAAGATCGCAAGCGACTCGCGTACCTTTCCATCTTCACTGGATTCATTGAAGGGAAAAAGTTCTCAAGCGCTACACGAGCTACTCTCGCAAGGCTAGTGATGGATTTAGAAAGGTTTGAGAATTATCCATGGGGGAGAGTCGCGTTTAAGGTGCTGATGGACTCTTTGTGGAACAAAGATATTACTGGCTGTTACACCGTGGATGGCTTTATACAAGTTCTTCAGGTCTGGGCGTACACAGCTATTCCGGGATTGGGTGCTAGTATTGGTCTACCCAGAGCAAACAGTCCGTCTCCACCGATTCTGGCTTACGACGGCAGCAGAGGCCGCAGATTCATGAAAGCTGCTATCTTGAGTCAGGTACCTTTCCATCTTCACTTAATTAAGTCGTCTGGAAGGTCTTCCAGCTGGACGACTTAGTAGACGACTTATTATAAGTCGTCTGGAAGGTCTTCCAGCTGGACGACTTAGTAGACGACTTATAATAAGTCGTCTGGAAGGTCGTCCAGCTGGACGACTTAGTTGACGACTTATAATTAAGTCGTCTATTTAGTATTTTGTTTCAAATATCTAACTCGATTCTTCTTCTATTTACTGCAGACCCGCGTGATCAACTTTGTTGAGAAGGACATTAGTGAAATGTGGCCAAAATGGGACTCTGAGGTTGATGACGTGCCCGCGGAGAACATCATTAAAGTCATGTATGATCGGAGACCGTGGAAGTGGACCATGGATTGCTGGGAAGTCACTGGTACAAAACCCAAGTTTGTGACTCCATCGAAAAGAGCCAAAGAGATGGTTGTGGAGGAGGTGGAGGAAGACAATCAGAGACCTCGGAAGAAAGCTCGTAAAGAGGCTCCTAAAGAGGCTCCTAAAGAGGCTAGAGAAGAGGCTCCTACAGAGGCTACAGAAGAGGCTACAGAAGAGGCTAGAGAAGAGGCTAGTTGGGTGACCAGAGAGGAGTTAGAAAACATGTTCAAGGACTTAAGAAGTGGCTTAGGTGACATGATGAAAGATGGGTTTAAGAAGTGCATCAGGGAGATTAGGAAGATCTCCGATAGATTGGAAGCTGTGGAGAAGAAGGTTGGTGTCACCAATCAGGCTACCCCTCAAGCCCCAGAAACCGGGGTTAGTAAAAAACACCCTACCCCACAAGCCCCAGAAACCGGGGCTAGTAACAAACAGACTACTCCTCAAAAGGATCAGCCTCCACTTCAAACCAATCATCCTACTCCTCCCACCAGACAGCCTGCTCCTCAAAAGGCAAAGCCTACTCCTCAAAAGGCAACAGCCTACTCCTCAAACGAAACAGCCTGCTCCTCAAACTAAACAGCCTGCTCCTCAAACGAAACAGCCTGCTCCTCAAACGAAAAAGCCTTCTCCTCAAAAGAAACAGCCTTCTCCTCTGCCCAAAGAGGTTAGTATCAAATCTTTAAGTCGTCGTCTGGTAACTTGTCTTTGTATAGATTTGTAACTTACAAATAAGTCGTCTGGAAGGTTTTCCAGCTGGACGACTTACAAAAATACACTTGAAGGGATAGTAGAAGGTAGTCTAAACACTGGACGACTTAAATACACTGGACGACTTAAATACACTGGACGACTTCGTAAAAGGTCGTCTAAAAAAATACACTTGAAGGGATAGTAGAAGGTAGTCTAATACACTGGACGACTTCGTAGAAGGTAGACGAAACACTGGACGACTTAGAAATTAGTCGTCTGGACGGGTAATCAAGACTGGACGACTTATATTTAGGTCGTCTGGACAACTAGTCAACTGGTTGTGTACATTGTGGTTTCGTATGGCCAGTTTCCTTGCAGTTTGAGCATCTCCGTGCCCTGTGTTTCTTCCTGGGTTTGTGTCCCCTCATCCTAGATAGCTCCAACCAAGATTGCCATCTTGATTTCTTCTGTCTCCCCGGACCACGCTTTACGTTTGGAGGAAAGCATTCTCGTTCCTCAATATGTTGTGACACGATAGGATATATATTCTCTGAGTATCCTGCATACAGATGATTCTTTGAGTAAAGTGGACATACAAGTGTGTCGATATGCACACCAGCATGTGTTCCAGCTGCTATAGCATGAGAGCAAGGTATTTTCTCCACTCCATAGACACCACAACCACACTTTACATGTTCCAAATCAACCGCACAGTCCATTTTGCCACCTTTGACAAAGAAACGCCATCCATCAATTGGTTCGACCGTCATCGTATCCGCTATCTCTGATCGAACAGCAAGCAAGTATTCAACACCCCGGCTATGTACAGTTGGGAGACTCAAAGCATCTTGTCTCCTTTTCCAATACCATTTTCCTAACTTCTGCCTTATGAACTCCAGCAGGAACGGAATCGGAAATCCTCTTGCTCGCTTCAGTGCGGAATTAATAGATTCAGCGATGTTGCTTGTTTTTATGTTGAACCTGTTCCCCTTACAATAAACCCTTGACCATAGCTTGGCGTCGGCCTTCTCCAAATACGTTGCAAGTTCCGGGTTTGCACTCCGTATCTCAGCCATGTACCGGTTAAAATCGTGAACCGTGTGCGCATAAGCAGCCCCTTTCACCAAGTACATGAGATGTTTCCCTTTAAACTTTTTGACAATGTTATCTTGAAGGTGATAATAACATATTCCTCGGGTTGCCCAAGGAAACACCTTCTCACACGCACTTTTAATGGCCGCGTGCCGGTCAGAGACTATCACCAGAGGCTTGTCATGAGATATACAACTAGCCAATTTTGTGAAAAACCATTCCCAAGAAGGTTCATCTTCAGCATCCACGATCCCAAAAGCCAATGGGAATATCTGAAAATTGCCATCTTGTGCGGCTGCAACTAACATAACACCTCCATACTTTCCACTTAGGTGAGTTCCATCCACCACAATGACCCTTCTCTGATACTTAAAACCTTTGATAGAAGCTCCAAAAGAGAGAAATAGATACTTAAATCTTTTCTCAGAATCAAGTTCTATAGCCGTGATAGAATCAGGATTTGCAATGGAGATTTGCTCGAGATATGAAGGCAGACGCGAATACCCTTCTTCTGCTGATCCTCTCACCAATTTCTGTGCATATAACAGTGCTCTGTATGAAGTGGTGTAATCAAGCGTCATGCCAAACATGTTCTTCATTGCATCAGTGATATGCTGTGGAGTTATCCCATCAATGATCCCAACACGATCAATGAAAAGACTACCAACATACTTTGGAGTACAGTGTCTCCGCTGAGCGATTCGGTCTCCAATTGAGCATAAATGTTTTTCCACATACTTTGTTACCCAAAACGTGTTTGACCCATGTTTCACACTCGCTCTGATCTTCCATCCACAACCGCTAACCCGACATATTGCCACAAGGAGAGTTTTTGTTGATTTGTATATTCTGAAAGAAAACCTACCCCTCACTGCTGTCAACCGCAGCTCTGAAAGCAGTGCATCCTTGCTAACAAAACTCTGGTTGACATAGATGCTGGTACAATCCGATTTTCCTCCTTCAATAGCATTTGTCTTAGCATATGTCTTTTCAATTTCTTCAAAACAAATATTATCATCATCTTCCTCGTCCTCATCTAGAACCTTTCCATAAAGACTGTAATCCCCACCATTCTGATCCGTTTCACCAACAATAGTGTTATCAGCATCCTCCTCCCCATTTTCCTCCTCCCCATTTTCCTCCTCCCCATCTTGATTTTCATCTTCAACAGACTCATTATCACCAACATCTTCAAAACATTCATCAGCCTCATCATTATCACCAACATCTTCTTCCCATTCACCAGCTTCATCATTATCACCAACATCTTCTTCCCATTCACCAGCTTCATCATTATCACCAGCTTCTTCTCTTTTCTCTGAAACCGTTTCCACCTTGCTGCGGCTTGATACACAAAGACATACTCTATGCGTTTTGAGTATCTCGAGCAAGTTTCGAACTTGTCTATCACTTGTAACATGAATGGGAGGACTGCTTGGAGTCATCATCATTTCTGCTGGTAATGAGTAGCTAATCTCCACAGTCACTGATCTCATGTCCAGGTTATAATCTTCTTGAGCCATTGCAACAAGTTCAGCATGTGTTGAATCTTCATTCAATAAAAACAATCTTGCTCCTTTGAGATCATCAACCACAAAATCCCAACGGAAATCTCTCAACAACCATTCTCCATACACTGCATGTAACTTAAAAATCATCTGCAAATATTCAAAATAAAACACATTAGTAAACATAGAGAAAATGAAGAAGTTCAACAAACATTATCGCAGACGACTTAGATTTAAGTCGTCCAGAAGACTTAAAGGTAAGTCGTCTAAAGAGGTCACTTTTGCAATTGAAAATTAAAAGGGACGACTTAATTCTAAGTCGTCCGGCTTTGTTTGTTAAAAAAAAAATTCAGACGACTTATATATAAGTCGTCTACGAAAAACGGGCTAGTTTTGCATTTGACCGAATCGTGTCAGATCTTTGACTATTTCTGGACGACTTATAAATCAGTCGTCTCTGGAAAGTAAAAATTTCAATATTTTATTCAAACTAGACGACTTACACGTAAGTCGTCCCAGGTTAGTTTTGTAATTGAAAAATAAAACTTGAAATTTAACTTTCTCCAGACGACTTAACTAAAAGTCGTCCAGCTAGACGACTTAATTTAAGGTCGTCCGGGATAAGCAAGGTTTGGACGACTTAATTGGGAAAAATTCTGGACGACTTTGCTTTCCCCGGACGACTTTAAATTAAGTCTTCTGACGGGACGACTTTATATTATGTCGTCTGGTAAAAATTAAATTATGAAGTTTTATTTTTCAACTACAAAACTAACCTAAGACGACTTACACGTAAGTCGTCTAGTTTAATAAAATATTGAAATTTTAACTTTCCGAGAGACGACTGAATTATAAGTCGTCCAGAAATAGTCAAAGATCTGACACGATTCGGTCAAATGCAAAACTAGCCTGTTTCTCGTAGACGACTTATATATAAGTCGTCTGGACTGTTTTTTTTCACCAAACAAAGCTGGACGACTTAGTTTAAGTCGTCCGTTTGACCAGAAGACTCATCAGTAAGTCTTCTACATACAGATGACTTACTTGTAAGTCTTCTACGCGAACAGATTTTGAAAAAAATTCAAATTCGTACCTTCAACTAGGTGAGATGACTTTGTTTGCACACAGGGTCTTCTCCAACCACCCAGAACCTCAAACGAAAGCAACCGTAAGTCAAAACGAAAGAAATATGGCTCCAAACAATTTTGAATCAAAAGCTTCAGTTTTTTGGATGAATATGGAGAGAAAGTGAAAGAAATGTTGTTTTTAGTTCATAACAATTGAAACAGAGAGAGTGTAAAGAGATTTACGTGCATTAAAGGGCATTAAAAGCTCCAAACAGTTCGTACAAGGTTGTTCCCACTATTCATGGCAGTGGCAATATTGTAAATACTTGAAGAAAATGAGGTTGAGACAGTAAAGAAGCCATTTTCGAAAAAANAAAAAAAAAGGGTTAATGGCATTTTCGTAAATAAAATGCAGATGTGGGGTTAAAAACTCAAAAAAAAAATGAGTCAAAAGAAAAGGTTAGTTTTCTGTTTGAATTCAAGTTTTGAGTCACTTTTGCAATAAGCCCTACTTTATATTTATATTACCTACTATTTATTTTCTTTTAAAATCAAATATTGAAAAAGACAT
>NW_026619429.1:0-8388 GCF_000801105.2 Raphanus sativus | reverse complement strand
AAAATCACGATTCTGTTATTCTCTTATGGTTTTAACATGACTGTCCCAAGATCTTTATTTTTTATTTCTGTTCAGGGGCTAGCAGTACTGTCATAGTCATAGACATAACGCCATAATCTTTTTGGCTTGATCTCTAATTTAAAAGGCATCGTTACATCGATTTTCAATTTTCAAATTATAAATGTATTTCATTTACTTGAAAATGTTAATGTCCCACTAATTCTCATGACCAGCCATGGAATCTCGAATGAACTCGCTAAATTCTATTATAAATTTCAGAATGAAAAGAAAAAAATGAAGCATTTCCCTAAAACACTAGTTTGTTTGTATATATATATATAAGCATTCATGTCCATCCGGACAGAATCAAGATTTCACTTTTAGATACGAATCAAATTATTCTAGATGGCTTTTTTGCTAGATGAATTCTTGCACACGGGGTCAATCGATCATAGGTTTATAGATCGATTGATCCTTTGTATGTTTGAATATTTTATTATTTTTGCGAGTTCCTCACATGGTTGCCATCTTTGACATGTGGTCACAAATGGTCATAAATTTTGATCCCATTGTTAGATTGCCTTTAAACCATCTTTGACATGTGGTCTTTACAATTTTATTTTTATTTTTGAGTGTTCCACATATGGTTGCCATCCGTAGAACTTAAATTTATAAATGGTGCATCATATAAATTTTATAATTTTTCTAATTTTGGCAGGACTTATACTCAGTGACAGTGAGAAGAAACTATATGCTCTTATAGAGATTGAGAAGCTTATGAAAAGAAACGGGAGTTCACTGTCAGTATATGAGTCTATGCCTAAGCTGCCTCCCGAATTCAAACCGATTGAAAATGTTTTGATCTTGGATGAGCTAAATTACGATCTTGATGAATTGCAAGCCACTCATGATAGAGATATTCTGTTGATGACTACTGAACAAAAAAAGATATATGATGAGATCATCGGTGCTGTTTTTGAAGAAAGAGGTGGAATGTTCTTTGTTTATGGGTTTGGTGGCACTGGAAAAACTTTTCTTTGGCAAATTCTATCAGCTGCGGTTAGGTGTAGGGGAGATATTGTTCTTAATACTGCATCAAGTGGAATTGCTTCTCTGTTGTTGCAAGGTGGTAGGACTGCTCATTCACGTTTTGGCATACCCATCAATCCAGATGAGTTTACTACATGTTCATTGACTCATGGATCAGATAAATCTAATTTGATAAAAGAGGCATCTCTAATCATTTGGGATGAAGCACCAATGATGAGCAAGCATTGTTTTGAATCTTTAGACAGGAGTTTAAAGGATCTGATGAAGATGGTGAATCACGACAATAAGCCTTTTGGTGGGAAGGTTATTGTGTTTGGAGGTGATTTTCGACAAGTTCTTCCTGTGATTACTGGAGGTAGTAGAGCTGAGATTGTGTTGTCTGCCATGAATTCATCATATCTATGGGATCATTGCAAGGTTCTGAAACTTACTAAGAACATGAGATTGGCTTCAAACAATCTCACTGATGCAGAAGCAAACGATTTGAAAGAATTTTCTGAGTGGATTTTGGCTGTTGGGGATGGGAGAATAGCAGAGCCGAATGATGGGGAGGCCTTAATTGATATTCCAGAAGAGTTTCTAATTATGGACCCAAACGATCCTATAGAAACTATTTGTCATGCCATTTATGGAGATACTGATTCACTAAGAGGAATGAAAGATCCTAAGTTTTTCCAACAGAGAGCAATCTTGTGTCCAACTAATGAGGATGTGAATATGATTAATGATCATATGTTATCTAAACTTGATGGTAAGGCAGTTGTGATTTTTTATTACATGTGTTTCGTTATCATTTATTTACGATAACTTATTTTAAAATTTTGTTTTTATTCATCAGGAGAAGAAATGGTTTATACTTCATCAGACAGTATAGATCCATCTGATACTGCTTCAGTCAACAATGACGCCCTCAGTAAAGACTTCCTAAACAGCATTAAAGTTTCTGGTCTACCTAACCATAGTCTGAGATTGAAGATTGGTTGTCCTGTTATGTTGCTTAGGAATATTAACCCTAACGAAGGTTTAATGAATGGAACAAGATTGCAAATAACTCAACTTATGGATTTTATGGTGGAAGCTAGGATCTTAACTGGTAAGCAGGTTGGTGAAATCGCTTATATTCCAAGATTGTTGATCACTCCAACAGATAAAAGACTTCCTTTTAAGATGCGTAGAAGACAATTGCCTTTAGCAGTGGCTTTTGCAATAACCATCAACAAAAGTCAAGGACAGTCATTGTCTGAGGTGGGATTATTTCTTCCTAGACCAGTATTTTCTCATGGACAGCTTTATGTTGCCATTTCAAGGGTTACATCCAAGAAAGGTTTGAAAGTGTTGATCGTGGATAAAGATGGGAAGCCGCAAAGGAAAACTACTAATGTTGTTTTCAAAGAGGTTTTTAGTAATCTTGAAAACAGAGTGTAGTTGATGGAAGTCTTTCAGATTGAGTTTGTTTTGATTCGTTTTGTTTAAGAAGTGCTTTATAAACATTTATTGGTTTGTTTTGGATGGACTACATTTGAATTGATTTTTCATAGTAGTTTTGTTTGTGAAGCCTAAATAAATTCAGTTTGTTGTTCTATTTTGATTTTTCATAGTAATTTCGTATGTGAAACCTAAATAAATTAAGTTCGTTATTCTATTTACCAACTAAAAAGATAACTCTACTTTCTTCTATGAACCTAATAGATATTTTAAATCAAATGACATGTTTCTGATCATCATGTTTTGATCGAAAAGAAAATATAGTTTGTTATCCACTCAAACTAATCCTAAATCTAAGAGATTCTAAAATAGATAGAACAATAAATCATGAAACCAACACCAGATATACAACTACCACTGTGCTTTTAATTTCAAACCAGTCAATTGCATATTTAAATCCAAGTATTTGTACAATCCTAAACAATGTGACACCTATGATGATTCTACTATTTATTTCAAAATTCCTCAATTCATCTACATTGAAGATAGTACTAACCTTTATTTCTGAACTTGGTTCTGTGGACTATTCCAATGAATAATGCGCTGTTTGTCTTTTATCCAATCCTCACCAATAACCTAACCAATATATATATGTCAAGGAGTTTTATTAGTTAGCGAAAGTTAATCAAGAACACATAATTAAAAAAACAGAATAAGAAGACAAACAGCACGACAAATAGTAAATATAGTTATCTAATATGTAGAAATAAACTCTTGCACTTAACTTTTTGGAAGATGAATCTTTGGAAGATGAATATACGTATGCTCTTCTTATGTCTTTAGAAGATGAATCTTTGGTTACCTGTCCACAAAAAAGATATTACTCCATTATTCATGGACATAAACAAAGGGTTTCTCAGTGCTGATTAAACAAGTTAATACAACGAAAGTAAATAAACTTATCTTTTTCATTGAAGTCCCTTCACCCCTCACTGATGCAAGTCGACAATAACATGCACATATTAACAAAGATATAAGTCATATGAATATAACCTCGGATCGTAATAAACTATTGTAGATATCTAATTTCTAGAAATAAACTCTCGCACTTAACTTTTTGGAAGATGAATATCTATGCTCTTCTTATGTCTTTAGAATTACCTGTCCATAAAAAAAAATATTACTCCATTATTCATGTACATAAACAAATGTTTCTCAGTGCTAATTAAACAACTTAATACAATGATCTTTAATAAACTTATCTTTTCCATTGCAGTCCCTTCACCCCTCACTGATGCAAGTCAATAATCACTCAAATACATGAAACATGCACATATTAACAAAGATATAAGTCATATGAATATAACCTCAATAGTAATTACAAAATTTGATGTCTATTAAAACATTGTTATCTAAGTCCCAACATTCAAACAATACAAAATCGTTTTGTCAAGTACAAAACAGATAATTAATACCAAAGCCTGTCAATTTTTATAAAAGATTTCAAACGAATACACATCTGAATAGTAATATCAAACGACTGCAAATTTTAGAAAAGATATAAAACCCAAACTTTATATATATCATTTTCATGTCTAAGTCTTTTTGTAAATATCAAACAGAAGGAAAAATAAAATATTTGCTTCAGATGATGTCTACAGAGACTTACTTTTTGGTTGCATGTCTTCGAAGAAGATGGTGATGGTAGACTTGGAGTCAAAGAATGTTTTGACAGATTATTATTCTGGGTGATCTAGAAGTAGATGTGAGAGATCTGTCAATATGTGAAAGATATCGAAACAATTTTTTAGTTTTTCGCAATTGCTTAGTATTAATGAAAACTAACAAAATCTAAATAATCTAACCTTAAAACAGAAAATCGAACCTGTTGGTGGTGATAGAGAGAACGTTTTTGATTCTAGAATTGAGTGAAGAATGAGTTTGATATCTGGTCGTGAAACGCAATTGAAAACAGAACCACCGACTGGAGAAGACGAAAAGAAAAGTAAAGTTGTTGATTTTTTTACCAACACGTTAAAGTAGTTGATGTTCCCGGAAAAAAAAAAGTGGGCTTAACTTTGTTTGATTAAACTATATTGTATTTAACTAATGGGCTAATCCACAATAATTATGATCTATTCTATTATATGGGCCTAAAGTTCTATAATATATTATTCTCAAAAGCCTATCTTTTCCCAATTGTGTTTCCTAAATTAAAAATTTTGGCCCATCAGATTATATACACATCGAAAACAAAAAAACAAAAATTAGTTACTTATGCTCGAATTATAAACAAAAACAAATCATATAATCTAATCTTTATAGTTAGCCACATATTTGTTCAAATAATATCCGCGCACAGCGCGGGTCTGGATCTAGTTTTATTTTTATTTTTGAGTGTTCCACATATGGTTGCCATCCGTAGAACTTAAATTTATAAAAACAAATCTGAAATAATTATAAGATATATAAAAAAGTAAAGATTAAAATGATAAACAAAAAAATATATTTAAGAATCATAAATGTGATATATAATTAATTGTAAAGACCAAAATGCAAATGAAAAAATGAAATTTAAAATTTAAAATTTTGATTAGTGAAACTTTAAATATGAAGGTTTTTTGTCGGTGAATTATATTATTAAGCATTCAAGACAAAAAGTTTTGTACAATGAAAAATAACAAAACAAATAACCAGTAGAAATCTAAAGTAAACTCACACATTTATTTTTCGTATGGATGATTAAAGATCTGTCATATAAAAATTATATATTTGCTTCTCGAATAGAAGAATCTAAAGAGAGATAACCTCTATATTAATCTAAAAATACTACGCTTCAGAATGAATTGAAAACAATTGTCACTTTTTTATTATTCTAATAGGAACTACCAAGATAAGGCAACTCTCTATTTTACTCTATTAATAATAACATAATCAAATAGATTATCTTTTGTACAATTTCATGTTGACTTTCGAAGTAACCGTAGTTTAAAGCAAAAACTCTATCATCATTAAATATGAAGTTTCAGTTTTCAAAACTTTAAATTTAAATTTTTGAAATTTATTTTTAGAGAGTAAAATCTTTTCTATATTTGAATGTATATTTGAAGTTATAAAGTTTCTATTTGAAATGTTGTTACGTAAATTTAGTGCTCTGGCATGATTAACGGAGGCGCTTAGAAGTGTTGCTTAGGTTAATTTTGATTAAAAAAAGGAAATTACATATTAAGGGAAGAGCCGTAGCTTAATTAAGCGTTAGAAAATACGACGCTTAAGGACACGCGTCAGACATTCAAGTGTGTCTCTCTCATCGTGATCTCTCTCCAGAAGGCGTAGTTGGTTTCGATTCATCTCACTCTCATCGTCCCGCCAAGACCAATCTATGGATCAGAATACATACAGGAGGAAACCGTCTCCGATCAGCACCACCACCGCCGGCGGTTCGAATCCGGCCCCTTCCTTCGAACTACTTCCGATGAAGTTTCTCGATGGCAGAGACTACTCCAATGCTACTACTACCAACGGTATGGGTTCTTGCTGTTTGTGTTAATCAAAGTTAAAAGTTTAGATCTTTACTGCATTTGCCTGTACACGAACATAGTTCTGTATCAAAAGATTTAAAGTTTGAATCTTTCTATAAAAATAGAGTCTTTGTTAGTTTAATTTCTATAACATAGTTCACTGGAGATTCATCTGATCTAAAGTTTGAATATTTCTATAAGAAATAGGGTCTTTGTTGGTTTAATTTCTCGAAGATTGTCTCAGGTTGTGTAGGTGAAGAAGATGTGTCCTGTTTTTGGTCTTTAGCTTAAATGTATGTCTGCTTTTTATTTTATTTTCTTGTTGTTTATAGTGCGCTCTGATTCTCATCATCTGTTCATACTTCAACTTGATGGACCCAAGTGGATATTGATTTAGTAATTCTTTCGCTAGTTTCCTTGCACTGCCATTTGATTTGCTGCATAGATGTTGAGGGAAACCACCTTAAATTGCTTGCCAATTTGGTTTATGCAGAGGAACAGAAGTTCTCAAAGGATGGATATGAGCATCACATGCAAGTCAACCATTTAGCTCCAGCTTTGCTTTCCTTACTCCTTTTTCCCTCCCTTAACCATGGCTCTCCGACCCAAATCGTTAATGTCAACTCCGACCCGAATCGTTAATGTCAACTCTGTTGTAAGTGCCATCATCAATGAAACACCCAGCTGCAAATATTTTGTCATCTATTTTTGGATCTCTCTTGCATTAGTATATAGAACCTAAGCTAACCAAAAGCTTTAACTTCATATGCTTATCTCTGTGAAATTCTGCTGCGCTTCTGCTTTCATTAAATCTAATCAGCTTCAGTCATTTAACATCTCATGTAATATCATTGTTTTGTTTGAGTTTACTCGCTTATGTGGTAGATGCACTTTAATAAAACAATGTAAAAAAAAAAATTTAAGAGCCATTAGTTAAGATACTTGCACTGGATGTTAAGATACTTGCATTGGAGGGCAAAAATATAGAAATTGTTTAGATAAGTTTTTAACACACATTTATTATTAAAAAATTGATTAAGCACCCATTAGGATTGCCAAGGATAATGATGTTCTTACATAAACTTAGTGATGGGCTTCTGACTTCCAAGTTCCTATTCCGTGTACTATTCTAGAACCGGATTGATATGGTACTCATCATTACCCTTCCGACAAGAAAATGAAATTCTGAAATGTAAATGATACCATCTAGTTTTTTTTGTCCCTTTTGTAAAAGCTATGTCATTTAGAAACTTTTAGTACAGTATTAATATTCTATAAATTATACTTAAAACTTTTATAAATTAATAGAATTTTATAGTTCTAAATGGAATTTTTAGTTTAATTAGTATATCGATAAATTAATAATTTTTATAAATTAATAAAAAATATAGTTTTGGTGCAGTTTTAATATTCTTAATTTATAGAGATTTTACTGATATTTATTTTCAAAACGTATACAATCTAGTATATATTTTAAATTTAATTTTGTGGATTATAACATCAAAGATGAGCCATCAGTGTCTGCACTTGCCAACTGCCATGGTTGCATTAATCGACAAAATTCCTTCAATACTTTCCTTCTCTTTTCATTTATTTCGATTAAATACCACTCAGATCATTTTTAATCTAACTCGAAAACACTATTTTAATATAGTTTTACATTAAAATTATCTTTAATTTAACTGCAAAAATCACACAATTTTAATATAATAATATAATTTCATATCAAATTTGATGTAATTATATTTACCACACTAAAATATTATTTTTACAACAATAAAATAAAACTATGATATATTTATTTTAGATAAATTTCTATTCACTTATTTTATTAACAAAATATATAATTAAATAAATAATAAATACAAATAATATAATAAATAGTGTAGAATTTGATGCTACGATCGGAGAACAACTCTTTTTAATTCTAAAATTATAAATAATGTGCTTTTGACATTAAAATAATAATATGGGTTGAAGATATACTTACACCTTAGTTTTTATATTCATTTTTCTTCTGAGAAAGATATTTTTCATTTTTAGAATGATATTTTTTAAAGGTGATATTTAATCACGAAATTTGAAAGAGTTTGAATCTAACCATAATTTCTTGTTATTCAATAAATAAAATTTAGCTGTGTTATAAATCTAGTGGTATTGGATCTTATATGTTCAAATCATTCATTATTAATTTAAAATTTTACTTTATTAAGTTAAGATTTTAAAAAATTCATAAAATCTGCTGTTATTTATAACTAAAATGATTTTTGTATACGGGATCATCTAAAATAAATTCCAACATATTTTATTATTAAAAAAATTTCAAGATATATTGTCTAGATTTTAGAATTTTCACAGACAAAATTAATTTTAAATGATATAAATTTTTAAA
>NW_026619428.1:0-8389 GCF_000801105.2 Raphanus sativus | reverse complement strand
GTTTAGATCAAGAATATTAAAATAATATATCAATATTTTGATCACACTAAAAAAACACTCTCTAAACTAAATGTAAAGTTTGAAATTTTTGGGCCGACCATGATCTAAATCCGAAAAAACTAAAGTCCAAAGAGGGTTTAGGCGAAATAATCCAATTTTTTTGGATTTATATAATTGGACCCAAGTTTGATAATTTATAAAGTTGGAGAGATGGAAGTCGTTGCAAAACACTTCTCTCTTCGCACGGCGAAATTTCTAGCGTTCTCTAGGAAAAAAAAACCCTAAATCGATTTTGATCAAATCCGACTAAATCAAGATGGAATCAGGTGATGATAATATGGATCTGACTGAAGGAGTGTATCAGCATATAGATTCGACAAAAGAAATCTGGAAAGCACTCCAAGATATGAAGTTAGGGGCCGGCAGCGATCGATGGTCGATTCACGAAGACGCTCGTCGGGTCTTCCCCAAGGATCATCGGACCTGTCTGGTGGTTATGGGGCTTAATCCATATCATCAGAATCCAGCGGGGCTTAAGGCTGCTCTACCTAAAGCTTGGCAGCTTACGGGAAGAGTCGAAAGTCAAATCAATGATGATGGAACAGTGAATTTCTATTTTGAGAGTGAACATCATATATTAATGGTCTTGGAGAAGGCTCCTTACACTTACCGTGGTTGGCTAGTGGCTTTGTATAGATGGAGTAATCGAAGCTACCCTGACTTTCTGCGCAATATACCTTTCAAGGTTAAGATTCTTAATCTCCCCAACATGTACCGAAGGCCAGAGATAGTCAGGAGCATAGGATCCAAGCTAGGTCAAGTCAGAGAAGTTTCAATCATAGAACCAACAGTGAATAGAGCTGCAGAAGTTTCAGTGAAGATTGACTTCGACATCGATGACCCGGATATATTCACAAAGGAAGTTGAAATCTTCACTAATATACCGCCTGTTGAGTTGGGCTTCAGGTACACTGGACTTCAGAAATTCTGTATCATTTGTGGAAGCCTCAGGCATGAGTTTGAAGTATGTAAAGATGCGGCTCTACTCACTCGAAGACAGATGGAGTTGTTAGATACTGGTACAAATCCTTATCTATCTGCAGAGGAAAGAAGCTCAGCAATACGCCAGTACTTATCCATTAGACAAGAAGGCGAAACATCCAGAACTGCAACAGGAGCTCAAACTACTGAAGAAGAAGCTACAGTTGGTATTATAACACCAGTAGGAACAGGAGCGAGACCAAATGCACCCATGGACTCCACTACTCTAGCCGGATCCAGTGTTGCACCAGAAGAGCAAGGAACCAAAAGGAAAGCACCTGAAGCAGCTAATGAGGAAAATGAAAGAGCTCCAAAAAGACTTGTGTTGAATCAATCCGAACTTGAAGAAACTCAAGGTTTGGTGGTTCTCCACAAACCACCACCTCAGCCATGAAGATATTACACTGGAATTGTCAAGGTTTAGGAGGAGACTTGACAATTCTACATCTAAAAGACATCAGGAGATCTCAGAACCCTGATGTTATCCTCCTTGTAGAAACTAAGCATGTAAATAGCTATGTACGGCAAGTAGCGAAGGAACTAGGATATCAAAACACTTTTTTTGTTCCTGCGCATGGTAGTAGTGGGGGAGCTGCAGTTTTTTGGAATGAAAGGGTTAGGATATCCTTGTTAGATAACCCTACTTTGTATTGTACAAATATGCGTGTAGAAGATGGCACCAACACTTTTTGGATGTCATATATATATGGAAATCCGGTTGCCAAGTATAGAAATGAGCAATGGAATGATTTAATTCAATCTGAGATTGCAGGTTACCTCAGGAACAAACCTCACCTGCTAATTGGAGACTTCAATGACATCAGGACTATGAAAGAAAAGAAAGGAGGAATTACCAGGTCAAATGCTTCTTGCTCCTTATTTAATAAATTACTATCTGTCCTTGGTGTCCATGATATTAAAACTCTAGGAGGAAGGTTTACATGGATGGGTAAGAGATCTAAATATACCATTATGTCTAGGATAGATAGGGCTTTAGCAAACGATGACTGGATGGAATTGTATCCCTCTGCTATGGTATCTTTATTTCCATGGATAGGCTCTGATCATCGCCCATTACTTTTGAATACTGAAGGTTTCAAGTGGAAGAGATCTAAAGCTTTCAGATATGATAGTAGATGGAGACTATACCCAGAATTGAAAAAAGTAATGGAGCATACATGGAGTCAAGGCTGCAGCAATATATCAGAAGGTGACATCCTATCGATTATAAAGAAATGCAGAGGTGCTTTAGCCCAATGGAGGAGCCAACAAAACACAAATTCAGGAAAGCTTATCACTCAACTTAAACAGCAAATTCAAAGTCTTTATAGTGCTCCTTCTATAGATTATACCCAATTGGAATTGTTAAAAATTCAACTTCAATTGCAGTATAGACTTGAAGAAGAGTATTGGAGAACCAAAAGTAGGATCCTCTGGTTACAAGCCGGAGACAAAAACACCAAGTACTTCCATTCGAAAACAAAGCAGAGAAGACACATTAATCGCATCACATGTCTTCAAGATGATCAAGGGAAGCTTTTTTCTACTGCTAAAGATATCCGAAAACATGTTGAGCATTACTTTCGATCTCTGTACACAAGCAATGGCTGTACTTTGGATTCTAATCTCCTAAAGGGTATTCCCTCTACAGTTACAGAAGAAATAAATAGTAATATCACAGCCCCAGTAACAGAAAGGGAGATTAAGTCTGCGGTGTTTACTATGGATCCTGACAAATCTCCTGGACCTGATGGAATGACCCCGGCTTTCTACCAACAACACTGGGATATCATCAAAACAGGTGTGATTTCTTTTGTGCAATTATTTTTTCAACATAACCGTTTAGATCCAAGAATTAATGAAACCCACATCTGTTTAATTTCCAAGGTAGAAAATCCGGTTAGTATCAAAGACTACAGACCCATCAGTTTAGCCAATGTTGCATATAAGATAATATCGAAAGTATTGGCTGAAAGATTGAAACCTTGGCTGCATAGGATTGTGTCGGATAATCAGTCTGCATTTATTCCTGAGAGGTTAATTACTGACAATGTGCTTGTAGCTCATGAGTTGATGCATTCACTTCACACGAAAAATCTCAGGAATAAATTTATGGCTTTAAAACTTGATATTGCAAAGGCTTTCGATAAAATAGAATGGCAGTTTATAGACAGGGTCATGGAACAGATGGGATTCTGTTGGCAATGGAGACACTGGATCAAGTTATGTATCTCTACTGTCTCATACTCAGTGCTAATCAACGGAGAGCCAACGCAATCAATCAAGCCTCATAGAGGCCTTAGACAAGGTGACCCTATATCGCCATATTTGTATATCTTATGTACTGAAGGCCTATCTAGACTGATAAAGCAGAATATTCAAGAGAAAAAGATCCATGGTTTTAAAGCTTCTAGGAGTGGTCCGGCAATATCTCATCTCTTGTTTGCTGATGATTCTTTGGTTTTTTGCAAGGCGACAGATGAAGAAAGCCAAAACATGCTTCATTTGCTCAACATCTACCAAAGAGCTTCAGGTCAAGAGATAAACTACAAAAAATCATCCATAGCTTTCAGTAAAGGTACACCTTCTCAACTTCAGGAAAATATAGCTAAGGAGTTCGGGATCACAAAGGTAGGAGGTTTTGGGAAATATCTAGGGCTCCCCGATCACATTGGTAGAAAAAGAAAAGAGGTCTTTAACTACTTAGTCCAACGAATTAAAAATAAGTTAGAGGGATGGTAGTCCAACTATATTATATATTAACTTTTATAATAAAAAATTTAAAATTGTATACTGTTACTGCTCTACCAATCATTTGATTAGGGTTTTTAATGAGAGCATACAGTTTATGCAGCATACTGTTTCTACAGCATACTACTACTGCTTCTTCATCAATTGTACCAATTGAGACCTTACTAGCATTGATCAGCAAGCAGTTTATGATTGAAAATGTAAAAACATAAAAATAATTTCTCATATATGATTGAATATAATATTATTTATTCCATTTCAATTATTTGAATTGATTATAAATTTGTTGTCTCTTTTCTGCTCAATATAATTCCCAAAATTTAACGCTTAACCATACTGCTTGAGTACATTCTACTCAAGTCCTACCTATGTATATGTAAATGTAATTGATTTGTTTTTATAATAAAAAGGTAACTGATTTTTTTTCCAAAATACATAAAAAGAATTAGCTAATCCGTATTGTTGCGTGGATAAATATCTAGTGTTGTACAATTACAACTTTTAAATTTATTTTACTAGAGTTTAGATCAAGAATATTAAAATAATATATCAATATTTTGATCACACTAAAAAACACTCTCTAAACTAAATGTAAAGTTTGAAATTTTCGGGCCGACCATGATCTAAATCCGAAAAAACTAAAGTCCAAAGAGGGTTTAGGCGAAATAATCCATTTTTTTTGGATTTATATAATTGGACCCAAGTTTGATAATTTATAAGGTTGGAGAGATGGGTTAAAACTACGAACCTTATTGACATGTCTGCATGGGTCTGACACTACAGATGAGACATCAGGATGAAGCTATCGGCCGAACAACGCCATTTCGAAACAAATCATGACATTTATCTTCAATTGTTCAACGGGTCTGAGCTTTAAAAAAAACGATTTATAAGAGGTTGTTGTCTTAATGTGGGCTTCGTTTGGGCCCGATCTTACAACATTAAGCCTGGATGGCTCGTTAGTTTCTATACTGAAATTGAATTAGCCGGTTAGGCATTTGAACCGGTGACATAATTAGATTAATTCAGTTTGGTTGGACATGTTGCCTGCCTATATATCGTATTAATTCAGTCGCTTCCTCCTCCGTCAAAGGCTAGGCGGAGGTCAGAAGAGAGGTGGAATGGTGGATCATAGATTCATAGCAATAGATAGAGATGAACGTCTGAGATTTTTGATTAAAACGTGTCTTTCCTCTGGCTAAAGGGTCTAATTTGATAGCCAGCAAAAGTTTCACAAAGATGACCATAAGACATACGATAAGAGTTAAGATAAAGAGATAAGACGCTTTAAATCAATCAATTAAGAAAAAGTCTACCACACTTTTTTCTTAATTAATTAATTTACTACTACTAGTCTACTACTACTACTACTACTACCACCAAATACCCTTTTTAACAGCAAACCTAATTTAAGACTCCCTAATCTTCTTCTTCCATCTTTCTTCTCGCCTGTCTCTCTCACTTCTTCACAGAGGCGTCTCCGGCTCCTCCAATCTCCGACGGCGGCGTCTTCTTCTCCGGCGGCGGCGTCTCCGGCGGTGGCGGCATCTCCTGAGGTGGATTGGCTCTGTTTTCCTCATCTTCCTTTTCCTGAGCCTCCTTCTTCTCTCTCTCTTTCTGAACAGACCCTTCATAAGAACCATCATCTCTTATCTTCGTTGCCATGGCCTTGTTACGCTTTTGAATCTGAGACATCCTCTTGTCAAAGTCCCTCCAGAACTCTGTACGCATAGCAGTGAAGTCTTTGAACATCACTTTCGACTTCCCATTGGACCTAAGGTAGCGGTATCTTGACTCTTCGACCCAGAACTCATGTGTGTACCTCTCATGAGAGACAGAGAAGACAGAGGCCTTTGGCTTCTTTCCATCTTCTTCACCTCCACCTCCAGCAACGACAACAGTAGGTGACCTCTCAAGTCCATGCTTCTCCTGGAGATGCTTAGCGACACCTTTGGCTCCACCTTGTCCAAGACTCTTCCACTCAAACCTCTTCCACGGAACATGTTTCATCTCAGAGGCACTTTTCTCCATCTCCCTCTCTATCTCCTTAAGGTTTGCAGCCAGTGCTTTGTTCATCTCCACCAGAACTGTTCCAATGAACTTTTTGAAGATCTCTTTGGAGGACATTTTTCTTTGACAAATGAAAGAGAGCTGAAGAAACGTTGAGGTACAAGGAATAGCTGCTGACTCCTACTATATAGCACATGGCAACTTGGAGAGTAAGTTTCTGTAGACAAGAATCTCTTGTACGAACGATTTTGTTTTTGATCCGCCAATTTTCGCTTCGATCAGGGACAGAGAAAGGTACAAAAACAGAGTGTCTGTGTTTTAGTCTCGCGAGTATGTTTTTTGTCATCTAACATGTTACTCTTTAACACGTGGCTGTCTCCTTCTCATCACTCATTTAGCTCTTTGTTCAAATAAATTATCTAACCGTATATGTGTTTGTTGCTTTTTTTGATCCTGCTCTCGGTGTATATTGTTTGTCAAAATATATTTAATCATGTTGTAACTTGGTCATGACTAGTTGAATAATGGCCTAAAATATTTCTAGGTCGGGTCGGACTCAAGTATTTATGGGTTTTAGGCTAGGCCAGTTTAGCCTAATTTGACATCCCTATATTTTGGATGAGTGAATGTTGGGAATAAAAAAAAAAATATGTGTTCTATCCCGAAAGATCAAATAAAGAAAACTGTTAGTTGAACTGAACCCTGATCTCGGTTGGCCAAATATTTTATGAATTAACCAAGTCAAAGTTACTTATACGAAACATTTTAGGGTTGTGGTTCACTCATGCACTCATTGTTTTGATAGGGAACAAAATTAAAAAAAAAAACAAACACATTATCGAGCTTAACGTAAGGAAGAAATTATGGATAATGGCATTAGTTATCCAATGAGGAAGTGGTATGATTGAACAATTATGAAGAGCTTAGTAATAAAACTAAAAGCAGGCAGAACAAGTGGAATACTCTGGACTAAAAAAAAGGGAAGAAGATAAAAGTATTCAATATTTGAGTTTCAATCAAGATGTTAACAGTAATGATTTTCCAAAAACAAAAAAACCAGAGCATTTAATTCATGACCAAGGATAAATCGGTCAATGTTGTATCACCAACTCGAGACAATCACTGATCCAGGCAGAGTGTACCAGGAGAGTGACATTTCTAAGACTTTTCTTGTTTTTTTACTATGTGCTCCATGTCTTGGAAAAGCGCACGAACATTAAATGGAGAAAAGCAAAAGTTATCAGCAATTGTTCGTATATGCTCTATGTTCACAATCAGTTACTATGTGCTCCATCTCTTCACTAAAATTGTTTTGTGCTAATCAAAACAGAAATTACCAGTAATATTAAGGCATAGTTTGATTCTCAAACTTTTTGTTTAAGTTGTTTCATTTGTGTTATGTCATACTTGAAAACAAAAGCAATTCTCTGTCCAAAATAAGATCTCATGTAGTGTTATTTGGTAAATAGATGCCTTTTCATGATTAACGACTTTGACCGCAAGTTGGTCGAACTTGTGCTTGAGGTCACAACATCTAATGAGATAATGAAATCTCGCTAATGTTTTCGTTTAGCACAAATGGTCAAATGTATTTGTGGGTTTGTATTGTGTCAACTTCGAACTGAGCTATATTACTTTTTTGTTTTCTTTTATTCTATGAATCTCTCAATAATGTCATTTTAAACCAGATAAAGGAAAAGCTTTCTACCGAAACTATTCTTTTCCTACACTTTTTAATAGCATCTGCATTTCCTTCAAAACAAATATATATATATATAAATTTTCTTTTTTAAAATATAGTTTAAAATGTTTTAGATGTCAATTACCAAATATCACAAACCCAATAGCAGTCAATTTATCCATACTAATGTTTTTATATTCCTTTATACTATGCAATGAAATATGAAAACCACATGCTTTTTCGATATAAATGAACGAAACAGTTTTTTCTTAGAGCAAGGAAAAAAAAGAGTCTAACGTATCCAAAATGAACGGATCAAGTTCTCAAATATAGTAGCCAAATGATCCCACTTGAGATTTTTTTTTTAAATATCCATTTTTCTTATATGTAATAAAACATTATTCTCTTGAATCATAAATTATAGATTACACATTTCTTAACTAAATTTTAAATAGTATTATTAACTGTAAAATATACAAAATTAAGTAGAAAGAGAAAGATAAATAAAATCCTTTTCTAGGTTCAAAAAAAAAAATAAAATCCTTTTTTGTTTTGTTTACTCTTCTGTATATCTTTCCTCCACCTCCAAAACGTTACTTTATAGCCTGACATGTTACTCAGGAAGTAACCTAGCTTCAACACGTGGCTGTCTCAGAAGGTTTTGAATAGGATGGTACCGTTTTATATTTTGAGCAAAATATCATTTATTTATTTAACCAATTCAGCTTTTTTTTGGACAACATTTAACCAATTCAGCTATTGTTCAAATAAAGTATCTACCGTAATATGTGTATATAATACCGTATATGTGTATATAACGTTCAAGAAGAGTATATCATAATGCGGTCAAGAGTATATAACGTTTACGACATTACTTGTGAATTTTTCTTTTCGTAAACTGACATT